>NW_027040446.1:209513-354149 GCF_034236695.1 Oncorhynchus nerka
ACTGACTGTGTTATAGCTGGTCAGAATATACACCTTGTTCCCTACCTTAAACTGACTGTGTTATAGCTGGTCAGAACAGCACCTTGTTCCCTACCTTAAACTGACTGTTATAGCTGGTAGGGAGAACAGCACCTTGTTCCCTACCTTAAACTGACTGTGTTATAGCTGGTGAGGAGAACAGCACCTTGTTCCCTACCTTAAACTGACTGTGTTATAGCTGGTCAGAACAGCACCTTGTTCCCTACCTTAAACTGACTGTGTTATAGCTGGTAGGGAGAACAGCACCTTGTTCCCTACCTTAAACTGACTGTGTTATAGCTGGTAGGGAGAACAGCACCTTGTTCCCTACCTTAAACTGACTCTGTTATAGCTGGTCAGAACAGCACCTTGTTCCCTACCTTAAACTGACTGTGTTATAGCTGGTCAGAACAGCACCTTGTCCCCTACCTTAAACTGACGGTGTTATAGCTGGTCAGAACAGCACCTTGGTCCTACCTTAAACTGACTGTGTTACTGGTCAGAGCACCTGGTCAGAACATAGCTGGTCACCTTGTTCCCTACCTTAAACTGACTGTGTTATAGCTGGTCAGAACAGCACCTTGTTCCCTACCTTAAACTGACTGTGTTATAGCTGGTAGGGAGAACAGCACCTTGTTCCCTACCTTAAACTGACTGTGTTATAGCTGGTAGGGAGAACAGCACCTTGTTCCCTACCTTAAACTGACTGTGTTATAGCTGGTCAGAACAGCACCTTGTCCCCTACCTTAAACTGACTGTGTTATAGCTGGTAGGGAGAACAGCACCTTGTTCCCTACCTTAAACTGACTGTGTTATAGCTGGTCAGAACAGCACCTTGTTCCCTACCTTAAACTGACTGTGTTATAGCTGGTGAGGAGAACAGCACCTTGTTCCCTACCTTAAACTGACTGTGTTATAGCTGGTCAGAACAGCACCTTGTTCCCTACCTTAAACTGACTGTGTTATAGCTGGTCAGAACAGCACCTTGGTCCTACCTTAAACTGACTGTTATAGCTGGTCAGAACAGCACCTTGTTCCCTACCTTAAACTGACTGTGTTATAGCTGGTCAGAACAGCACCTTGTCCCCTACCTTAAACTGACTGTGTTATAGCTGGTAGGGAGAACAGCACCTTGTTCCCTACCTTAAACTGACTGTGTTATAGCTGGTCAGAACAGCACCTTGTCCCCTACCTTAAACTGACTGTGTTATAGCTGGTAGGGAGAACAGCACCTTGTTCCCTACCTTAAACTGACTGTGTTATAGCTGGTCAGAACAGCACCTTGTCCCCTACCTTAAACTGACTGTGTTATAGCTGGTAGGGAGAACAGCACCTTGTTCCCTACCTTAAACTGACTGTGTTATAGCTGGTCAGAACAGCACCTTGTCCCCTACCTTAAACTGACTGTGTTATAGCTGGTAGGGAGAACAGCACCTTGTTCCCTACCTTAAACTGACTGTGTTATAGCTGGTCAGAACAGCACCTTGTTCCCTACCTTAAACTGACTGTGTTATAGCTGGTAGGGAGAACAGCACCTTGTTCCCTACCTTAAACTGACTGTGTTATAGCTGGTCAGGAACAGCACCTTGTTCCCTACCTTAAACTGACTGTGTTATAGCTGGTCAGAACAGCACCTTGTTCCCTACCTTAAACTGACTGTGTTATAGCTGGTCAGAACAGCACCTTGTTCCCTACCTTAAACTGACTATGTTATAGCTGGTCAGAACAGCACCTTGTTCCCTACCTTAAACTGACTGTGTTATAGCTGGTCAGAACAGCACCTTGTTCCCTACCTTAAACTGACTGTGTTATAGCTGGTAGGGAGAACAGCACATTGTTCCCTACCTTAAACTGACTGTGTTATAGCTGGTCAGAACAGCACCTTGTTCCCTACCTTAAACTGACTGTGTTATAGCTGGTCAGAACAGCACCTTGTTCCCTACCTTAAACTGACTGTGTTATAGCTGGTAGGGAGAACAGCACCTTGTTCCACTACCTTAAACTGACTGTGTTATAGTTGGTAGGGAGAACAGCACCTTGTTCCCTACCTTAAACTGACTGTTATAGCTGGTCAGAACAGCACCTTGTTCCCTACCTTAAACTGACTGTGTTATAGCTGGTCAGAATAGCACCTTGTTCCCTACCTTAAACTGACTGTGTTATAGCTGGTAGGGAGAACAGCACCTTGTTCCCTACCTTAAACTGATTGTGTTATAGCTGGTCAGAACAGCACCTTGTCCCCTACCTTAAACTGACTGTATTATAGCTGGTAGGGAGAACAGCACCTTGTTCCCTACCTTAAACTGACTGTGTTATAGCTGGTAGGGAGAACAGCACCTTGTTCCCTACCTTAAACTGACTGTGTTATAGCTGGTCAGAACAGCACCTTGTCCCCTACCTTAAACTGACTGTGTTATAGCTGGTCAGAACACACCTATACAAACTGAGTGTTATAGCTGGTCAGAAAACTATACAGACAGAGAGGAAACAGTAGAACACTATACAGACACAGAGGGAACAGTAGAACACTATACAGACACAGAGGGAACAGTAGAACACTATACAGACAGAGAGGGAACAGTAGAACACTATACAGACAGAGAGGGAACAGTAGAACACTATACAGACAGAGATATAGCAGAGAGGGAACAGTAGAACACTATACAGACAGAGAGGGAACAGTAGAACACTATACAGACAGAGATATAGCAGAGAGGGAACAGTAGAACACTATACAGACAGAGAGGGAACAGTAGAACACTATACAGACAGAGAGAGAACAGTAGAACACTATACAGACAGAGAGGGAACAGTAGAACACTATACAGACAGAGATATAGCAGAGAGGGAACAGTAGAACACTATACAGACAGAGAGGGAACAGTAGAACACTATACAGACAGATATATAGCAGAGAGGGAACAGTAGAACACTATACAGACAGAGAGGGAACAGTAGAACACTATACAGACAGA
The DNA here is from genome assembly GCF_034236695.1 of Oncorhynchus nerka. NCBI lineage: Eukaryota > Metazoa > Chordata > Actinopteri > Salmoniformes > Salmonidae > Oncorhynchus > Oncorhynchus nerka. The sequence continues at coordinate 212,507 of NW_027040446.1, forward strand.
GAGAGAACAGTATAACACTATACAGACAGAGGGAACAGTAGAACACTATACAGACAGAGAGGGAACAGTAGAACACTATACAGACAGAGATGGAACAGTAGAACACTATACAGACAGAGCAGAGAGGGAACAGTAGAACACTATACAGACAGAGGTATAGCAGAGAGGGAACAGTAGAACACTATACAGACAGAGATATAGCAGAGAGGGAACAGTAGAACACTATACAGACAGAGAGGGAACAGTAGAACACTATACAGACAGAGAGAGAACAGTAGAACACTATACAGACAGAGAGGGAACAGTAGAACACTATACAGACAGAGGGGGAACAGTAGAACACTATACAGACAGAGAGAGAACAGTAGAACACTATACAGACAGAGAGAGAACAGTAGAACACTATACAGACAGAGGGGGAACAGTAGAACACTATACAGACAGAGAGAGAACAGTAGAACACTATACAGACAGAGATATAGCAGAGAGGGAACAGTAGACAGAGAGGGAACAGTAGAACACTATACAGACAGAGAGGGAACAGTAGAACACTATACAGACAGAGAGGGAACAGTAGAACACTATACAGACAGAGAGCAGGAGGGAACAGTAGAACACTATACAGACAGAGAGAGAACAGTAGAACACTATACAGACAGAGAGAGGAACAGTAGAACACTATACAGACAGAGAGGGAACAGTAGAACACTATACAGACAGAGAGAGAACAGTAGAACACTATACAGACAGAGAGGGAACAGTAGAACACTATACAGACAGAGAGGGAACAGTAGAACACTATACAGACAGAGAGGGAACAGTAGAAGGGAACAGTAGAACACTATACAGACAGAGAGGGAACAGTAGAACACTATACAGACAGAGAGGGAACAGTAGAACACTATACAGACAGAGAGCAGAGGAGACAGTAGAACACTATACAGACAGAGGGAACAGTAGAACACTATACAGACAGAGAGGAGAGGGAACAGTAGAACACTATACAGACAGAGATATAGCAGAGAGGAGAACAGTAGAACACTATACAGACAGAGAGGGAACAGTAGAACACTATACAGACAGAGAGAGAACAGTATAGCAGAGAGGAACAGTAGAACACTATACAGACAGAGGTATAGCAGAGAGGGGAACAGTAGAACACTATACAGACAGAGAGGGAACAGTAGAACACTATACAGACAGAGAGAGAGAACAGTAGAACACTATACAGACAGAGAGGGAACAGTAGAACACTATACAGACAGAGAGAACAGTAGAACACTATACAGACAGAGAGAGAACAGTAGAACACTATACAGACAGAGGTATAGCAGAGAGGGAACAGTAGAACACTATACAGACAGAGAGAGAACAGTAGAACACTATACAGACAGAGAGGGAACAGTAGAACACTATACAGACAGAGAGGGAACAGTAGAACACTATACAGACAGAGAGAGAACAGTAGAACACTATACAGACAGAGAGGGAACAGAGAACACTATACAGACAGAGAGGGAACAGTAGAACACTATACAGACAGAGGGGGTAGAACACTATACAGACAGAGAGGGAACAGTAGAACACTATACAGACAGAGAGGGAACAGTAGAACACTATACAGACAGAGATATAGCAGAGAGGGAACAGTAGAACACTATACAGACAGAGAGGGAACAGTAGAACACTATACAGACAGAGAACAGTAGAACACTATACAGACAGAGGGGAACAGTAGAACACTATACAGACAGAGAGAGAACAGTAGAACACTATACAGACAGAGAGGAACAGTAGAACACTATACAGACAGAGAGGGAACAGTAGAACACTATACAGACAGAGAGGGAACAGTAGAACACTATACAGACAGAGAGGGAACAGTAGAACACTATACAGACAGAGAGAGAACAGTAGAACACTATACAGACAGAGAGGGAAGGAACAGTAGAACACTATACAGACAGAGAGGGAACAGTAGAACACTATACAGACAGAGGAACAGTAGAACACTATACAGACAGAGAGAGGGAACAGTAGAACACTATACAGACAGAGAGAGGGAACAGTAGAACACTATACAGACAGAGATATAGCAGAGGGAACAGTAGAACACTATACAGACAGAGAGAGAACAGTAGAACACTATACAGACAGAGAGGGGAACAGTAGAACACTATACAGACAGAGAGAGGGAACAGTAGAACACTATACAGACAGAGATATAGCAGAGAGGGAACAGTAGAACACTATACAGACAGAGAGGGAACAGTAGAACACTATACAGACAGAGAGGGAACAGTAGAACACTATACAGACAGAGAGGGAACAGTAGAACACTATACAGACAGAGAGGGAACAGTAGAACACTATACAGACAGAGGTATAGCAGAGAGGAACAGTAGAACACTATACAGACAGAGAGGGAACAGTAGAACACTATACAGACAGAGAGGGAACAGTAGAACACTATACAGACAGAGAGGGAACAGTAGAACACTATACAGACAGAGAGGGAACAGTAGAACACTATACAGACAGAGAGGGAACAGTAGAACACTATACAGACAGAGATATAGCAGAGAGGGAACAGTAGAACACTATACAGACAGAGAGGGAACAGTAGAACACTATACAGACAGAGAGGGAACAGTAGAACACTATACAGACAGAGAGGGAACAGTAGAACACTATACAGACAGAGGGGGAACAGTAGAACACTATACAGACAGAGAGGGAACAGTAGAACACTATACAGACAGAGATAGCAGAGAGGGAACAGTAGAACACTATACAGACAGAGAGGGAACAGTAGAACACTATACAGACAGAGAGGGAACAGTAGAACACTATACAGACAGAGGAGGGAACAGTAGAACACTATACAGACAGAGAGAGAACAGTAGAACACTATACAGACAGAGAACAGTAGAACACTATACAGACAGAGAGGGAACAGTATAACACTATACAGACAGAGAGAGAACAGTAGAACACTATACAGACAGAGAGGAACAGTAGAACACTATACAGACAGAGAGGAACAGTAGAACACTATACAGACAGAGATATAGCAGAGAGGGAACAGTAGAACACTATACAGACAGAGAGGGAACAGTAGAACACTATACAGACAGAGAGGGAACAGTAGAACACTATACAGAGATATAGCAGAGGGAACAGTAGAACACTATACAGACAGAGAGAGAACAGTAGAACACTATACAGACAGAGAGAGGAACAGTAGAACACTATACAGACAGAGAACAGTAGAGCAGAGAGGAACAGTAGAACACTATACAGACAGAGAGGAACAGTAGAACACTATACAGACAGAGAGAGAACAGTAGAACACTATACAGACAGAGAGGGAACAGTAGAACACTATACAGACAGAGAGGAAGGGAACAGTAGAACACTATACAGACAGAGGGGAACAGTAGAACACTATACAGACAGAGAGGAACAGTAGAACACTATACAGACAGAGAGAGAACAGTAGAACACTATACAGACAGAGGGGAACAGTAGAACACTATACAGACAGAGAGAGAACAGTAGAACACTATACAGACAGAGGTATAGCAGAGAAACAGTAGAACACTATACAGACAGAGGGGGAACAGTAGAACACTATACAGACAGAGAGGGAACAGTAGAACACTATACAGAGATATAGAGAGGGAACAGTAGAACACTATACAGACAGAGAGAGAACAGTAGAACACTATACAGAGAGAGAGAGGAACAGTAGAACAGACAGAGAGGAACAGTAGAACACTATACAGACAGAGAGAGAACAGTAGAACACTATACAGACAGAGAGGGATAGAACACTATACAGACAGAGAGGGAACAGTAGAACACTATACAGACAGAGAGGAGAGGGAACAGTAGAACACTATACAGACAGAGAGCAGAGAAACAGTAGAACACTATACAGACAGAGAGGGAAGGGAACAGTAGAACACTATACAGACAGAGAGGAACAGTAGAACACTATACAGACAGAGAGGGAACAGACAGAACACTATACAGACAGAGAGAGGGAACAGTAGAACACTATACAGACAGAGAGGGAACAGTAGAACACTATACAGACAGAGAGGAACAGTAGAACACTATACAGACAGAGCAGAGGGAACAGTAGAACACTATACAGACAGAGAGGGAACAGTAGAACACTATACAGACAGAGAGGGAACAGTAGAACACTAGACAGAGGGGAACAGGAGAAACAGTAGAACACTATACAGACAGAGAGGGAACAGTAGAACACTATACAGACAGAGAGGGGAACAGAACACTATACAGACAGAGAGGGAACAGTAGAACACTATACAGACAGAGGGGAACAGTAGAACACTATACAGACAGAGAGGGAACAGTAGAACACTATACAGACAGAGAGAGAAACAGTAGAACACTATACAGACAGAGAGGGAACAGTAGAACACTATACAGACAGAGATATAGCAGAGGGAACAGTAGAACACTATACAGACAGAGAGGGAACAGTAGAACACTATACAGACAGAGAGGGAACAGTAGAACACTATACAGACAGAGAGGGGGAACAGTAGAACACTATACAGACAGAGAGGGAACAGTAGAACACTATACAGACAGAGGGAACAGTAGAACACTATACAGACAGAGAGGGAACAGTAGAACACTATACAGACAGAGATAGGAGAGGGAACAGTAGAACACTATACAGACAGAGAGCAGAGAGGGAACAGTAGAACACTATACAGACAGAGAGGAACAGTAGAACACTATACAGACAGAGGGGAACAGTAGAACACTATACAGACAGAGAGGAGAACAGTAGAACACTATACAGACAGAGATATAGCAGAGGGAACAGTAGAACACTATACAGACAGAGAGGGAACAGTAGAACACTATACAGACAGAGAGGGAACAGTAGAACACTAGCAGACAGAGAGAGGGAACAGTAGAACACTATACAGACAGAGCAGAGGAACAGTAGAACACTATACAGACAGAGATATAGCAGAGGGAAACAGTAGAACACTATACAGACAGAGGGAACAGAGATATACAGACAGAGAGGGAAACAGTAGAACACTATACAGACAGAGAGGGAACAGTAGAACACTATACAGACAGAGAGGGAACAGTAGAACACTATACAGACAGAGAGATAACAGCTGTAGGACAGAGAGGGGGAACAGTAGAACACTATACAGACAGAGAGGGAACAGTAGAACACTATACAGACAGAGAGGGAACAGTAGAACACTATACAGACATAGCAGAGGGAGACAGAGAACACTATAGACAGAGAGGGAACAGTAGAACACTATACAGACAGAGAGGGAACAGTAGAACACTATACAGACAGAGAGGGAACAGTAGAACACTATACAGACAGAGATATGGAGAACAGTAGAACACTATACACAGACGGGAACAGTAGAACACTATACAGACAGAGAGGGAACAGTAGAACACTATACAGACAGAGATATAGCAGAGAGGGAACAGTAGAACACTATACAGACAGAAAGGAACAGTAGAACACTATACAGACAGAGATATAGCAGAGGTACAGAACAGTAGAACACTATACAGACAGAGAGGAACAGTAGAACACTATACAGACAGAGAGGGAAACAGTAGAACACTATACAGACAGAGGGGAACAGTAGAACACTATACAGACAGAGATATAGCAGAGGGAGAACACTAGAACACTATACAGACAGAGATATAGCAGAGAGGGAACAGTAGAACACTATACAGACAGAAAGGGTACAGTAGAACACTGGGTACAACACTGGGTACAACACTGGGTACAGACAGATATAGCAGAGGGAGAACAGTAGAACACTATACAGACAGAGATACAACACTGAGAACAACAGGGTAGAACACTGGGTACAGACAGAGAGGGAACAGTAGAACACTATACAGACAGAGAGGGAACACTGGAACACTATACAGACAGAGAGGGAACAGTAGAACACTGGGTACAACACTGGGTACAACACTGTAACAGATCACTGGGTACAAGCACTGGGACAGTACACCAGCTCAGAGTCGTGATAAATCCCCCAGACGCTGGGAACAACACTGTGGCCCTGTGCTGCAGGACCAACAGACAGAGAGCCATTCATCTGAACACTGGGATTAATTATTCCTGGTTAACAGGAACGTTAAAACATTGGGTCAATCACGGTTTATCTGAGAGAATATTCAATAATTCATTGATGAATGAACTACCTTACATCACTCTAAACCACTGAATACGGTGTCCACTGGGTACAACACTGGTGAACAACACTGGGTACAACACTGGGTACAACACTGGGAACAACACTGGGTACAACACTGGGTACAACACTGGGAACAACACTGGGTACAACACTGGGTACAACACAACACTGGGAACAACACTGAGTACAACACTGGGTACAACACTGGGTACAACACTGGGAACAACACTGGGTACAACACTGGGTACAACACTGGGTACAACACTGGGTACAACACTGGGTACAACACTGGGAACAACACTGAGTACAACACTGGGTACAACACTGGGTACAACACTGGGTACAACACTGGGAACAACACTGGGTACAACACTGGGAACAACACTGGGTACAACACTGGGTAGACAACACTGGGTACAACACTGAGTACAACACTGGGTACAACACTGGGTACAACACTGGGTACAACACTGGGAACAACACTGGGTACAACACTGGGTACTGGGTACAACACTGGGTACAACACTGGGTACAACACTGAGAACAACACTGGGTACAACACTGGGTACAACACTGGGTACAACACTGGGTACAACACTGGGAACAACACTGGTCAACACTGGGAACAACACTGGGATACAATGACTGGGTTAACAACACTGGGTACAACACTGGGAACAACACTCAGGTACAACACTGGGAACAACACCCTGGGTAGAACACTGGGTAACAACACTGGGAACAACACTGGGAACAACACTGGGAACAACACTGGGAACAACACTGACTAGAGGTACAACACTGGGTACAACACTAATGGTTAGAGACAACCAGTCTGGGAACAACACTGGGTACAACACTGGGTCAACACTGGGTACAACACTGAACAACACTAATGGTTAGTCAACACTAACAACTAATGGTTACAACACTGGGTACAACTAATGGTTAGTCCAGACACTACCAGTCTGGGTCAACACTACCACTAATGGTACAACACTACCAGTCTAACAACTGGGTTACTGGGACACAACACTAATGGCAACACTGGGAACAACACTGGTACAACACTACCAGTCAACACTGGGTTAGTCAACACTGGGAGTCAACACTGCTGGGTTAGTACAACACTGGGTACAACACTGAAAGTCAACACTGGGTACAACACTGAGAACAACCACTGGGTACACTACACTGGGTACAACACTGGTCAACACTGAGAACAACACTGGTTAGTCCAACACTGAGAACAACACTGGGTTACAACACTGAGTACAACACTGAGTCAACACTGAGAACAACACTGAGTCAATGGTTGAGAACCAGACACTACCAGTCTAATGGTTAGTCAGACACTACCAGTCTAATGGTTAGTCCAGACACTACCAGTCTAACTGGGTTAGTCAACACTGAGTCTAACTGGGTACAACACTGGGTCTACACTGGGTCCAGACAACAGTCTGGGTTACAGACACTACCAACAATGAGTTAGTCACAGGACACTACCAGTCTAATGGCTGGGTTAGTCCAGACACTACCAGTCTAATAGCTGAGGTCAGGTCCAGACACTACCAGTCCCTTCTCCAGACACTCCAGTCTAATGGCTGATTGGTCCATGAGGTCAATGGTTAGTCCAGACACTACCAGTCTCCTTAGTCCAGACACTCCCAGTCTAATGGCTGAGGTTAGGTAGACACTACCAGTCCCTGGTTAGTCCCCACTCCCTAATCTGATAGATAGACACTACCAGTCTAATGGCTGGGTTATAAAATATGATTTGATTTTGATATGGCTGAAGCGCCCTCTAGAGGACAATAACAGATATTACAGCAATGGTACCAGACACTACCAGTCTAATGGTTAGTCCAGACACTACCAGTCTAATGGCTGGGTTAGTCCAGACACTACCAGTCTAATGGCTGGGTTAGTCCAGACACTACCAGTCTAATGGTTAGTCCAGACACTACCAGTCTAATGGCTGGGTTAGTCCAGACACTACCAGTCTAATGGTTAGTCCAGACACTACCAGTCTAATGGTTAGTCCAGACACTACCAGTCTAATGGCTGGGTTAGTCCAGACACTACCAGTCTAATGGCTGGGTTAGTCCAGACACTACCAGTCTAATGGTTAGTCCAGACACTACCAGTCTAATGGTTAGTCCAGACACTACCAGTCTAATGGCTGGGTTAGTCCAGACACTACCAGTCTAATGGCTGGGTTAGTCCAGACACTACCAGTCTAATGGTTAGTCCAGACACTACCAGTCTAATGGCTGGGTTAGTCCAGACACTACCAGTCTAATGGCTGGGTTAGTCCAGACACTACCAGTCTAATGGCTGGGTTAGTCCAGACACTACCAGTCTAATGACTGGGTTAGTCCAGACACTACCAGTCTAATGACTGGGTTAGTCCAGACACTACCAGTCTAATGACTGGGTTAGTCCAGACACTACCAGTCTAATGACTGGGTTAGTCCAGCCACTACCAGTCTAATGGCTGGGTTAGTCCAGACACTACCAGTCTAATGGTTAGTCCAGACACTACCAGTCTAATGGTTAGTCCAGACACTACCAGTCTAATGGCCGGGTTAGTCCAGACACTACCAGTCTAATGGCCGGGTTAGTCCAGACACTACCAGTCTAATGGCTAACTAACTAACTAACTAACTAACTACTCCAGACCAGAGCCCTATTCCCTATGAAGTGCACTACTACAGACCAGAGCCCTATTCCCTATGAAGTGCACTACTTTAGACCAGAGCCCTATTCCCTATGAAGTGCACTACTCCAGACCAGAGCCCTATTCCCTATGAAGTGCACTACTCCAGACCAGAGCCCTATTCCCTATGAAGTGCACTACTTTAGACCAGAGCCCTATTCCCTATGAAGTGCACTACTTTAGACCAGAGCCCTATTCCCTATGAAGTGCACTACTACAGACCAGAGCCCTACTCCAGACCAGAGCCCTATTCCCTATGAAGTGCACTACTACAGACCAGAGCCCTACTACAGACCAGAGCCCTATTCCCTATGAAGTGCACTACTACCAGAGCCTACCAGAGCCCTATTCCCTATGAAGTGCACTACTCCAGACCAGAGCCCTATTCCCTATGAAGTGCACTACTACAGACCAGAGCCCTACTCCAGACCAGAGCCCTATTCCCTATGAAGTGCACTACTCCAGACCAGAGCCCTATTCCCTATGAAGTGCACTACTTTAGACCAGAGCCCTATTCCCTATGAAGTGCACTACTCCAGACCAGAGCCCTATTCCCTATGAAGTGCACTACTACAGACCAGAGCCCTTACCAGAGCCTACTCCAGACCAGAGCCCTATTCCCTATGAAGTGCACTACTCCAGACCAGAGCCCTATTCCCTATGAAGTGCACTACTCCAGACCAGAGCCCTATTCCCTATGAAGTGCACTACTCCAGACCAGAGCCCTATTCCCTATGAAGTGCACTACTCCAGACCAGAGCCCTATTCCCTATGAAGTGCACTACTCCAGACCAGAGCCCTATTCCCTATGAAGTGCACTACTACAGACCAGAGCCCTATTCCCTATGAAGTGCACTACTCCAGACCAGAGCCCTATTCCCTATGAAGTGCACTACTACAGACCAGAGTCCTATTCCCTATGAAGTGCACTACTTTAGACCAGAGCCCTATTCCCTATGAAGTGCACTACTTTAGACCAGAGCCCTATTCCCTATGAAGTGCACTACTACAGACCAGAGCCCTACTCCAGACCAGAGCCCTATTCCCTATGAAGTGCACTACTACAGACCAGAGCCCTACTACAGACCAGAGCCCTATTCCCTATGAAGTGCACTACTACCAGAGCCTACCAGAGCCCTATTCCCTATGAAGTGCACTACTCCAGACCAGAGCCCTATTCCCTATGAGGTGCACTACTACAGACCAGAGTCCTATTCCCTATGAAGTGCACTACTTTAGACCAGAGCCCTATTCCCTATGAAGTGCACTACTTTAGACCAGAGCCCTATTCCCTATGAAGTGCACTACTACAGACCAGAGCCCTACTCCAGACCAGAGCCCTATTCCCTATGAAGTGCACTACTACAGACCAGAGCCCTACTACAGACCAGAGCCCTATTCCCTATGAAGTGCACTACTACCAGAGCCTACCAGAGCCCTATTCCCTATGAAGTGCACTACTCCAGACCAGAGCCCTATTCCCTATGAAGTGCACTACTACAGACCAGAGCCCTACTCCAGACCAGAGCCCTATTCCCTATGAAGTGCACTACTCCAGACCAGAGCCCTATTCCCTATGAAGTGCACTACTCCAGACCAGAGCCCTATTCCCTATGAAGTGCACTACTCCAGACCAGAGCCCTATTCCCTATGAAGTGCACTACTCCAGACCAGAGCCCTATTCCCTATGAAGTGCACTACTCCAGACCAGAGCCCTATTCCCTATGAAGTGCACTACTCCAGACCAGAGCCCTATTCCCTATGAAGTGCACTACTCCAGACCAGAGCCCTATTCCCTATGAAGTGCACTACTCCAGACCAGAGCCCTATTCCCTATGAAGTGCACTACTCCAGACCAGAGCCCTATTCCCTATGAAGTGCACTACTCCAGACCAGAGCCCTATTCCCTATGAAGTGCACTACTCCAGACCAGAGCCCTCTGTAGTAGTTCACTTTGTAATGAGTTTCCTGGGTTGACAGAGGGGGGTTTATTTTTGAGGTTTAATCTTGGAGACGTATTCGAACATAAGGCCAGTATAACAGGCTTCCCTGGCTACGCGCCTGGTTACGCGCCTGGCTACGCGCCTGGCTACGCGCCTGGCTACGCGCCTGGCTACGCGCCTGGCTACGCGCCTGGTTACGCGCCTGGTTACGCGCCTGGTTACGCGCCTGGTTACGCGCCTGGCTACGGAACACACAGATTGATATTAGATGCATTGAGTTTGGCAGCAGATTGGTGATTATTCAATTGAAACAGCAAGGTCAAGACACCTATTACTTTACATACGAGACACGCTGTTGTATACAATTATAACAACCCAGCTTCTCACACACACACACACACACACACACACACACACACAGCCTGTTTGCTACTACAGTCCCAGACAGACAGATTGCTGAGGATAATGTAGTAGAGAAATGAATCAAACACTGTTGACTCTGCTGGGGATTTGATTCAAACACTGTTGACTCTGCCGGGGATTTGATTCAAACACTGTTGACTCTGCCGGGGATTTGAATCAAACACTGTTGACTCTGCTGGGGATTTGATTCAAACACTGTTGACTCTGCTGGGGATTTGATTCAAACACTGTTGACTCTGCTGGGGATTTGAATCAAACACTGTTGACTCTGCTGGGGATTTGAATCAAACACTGTTGACTCTGCTGGGGATTTGAATCAAACACTGTTGACTCTGCTGGGGATTTGATTCAAACACTGTTGACTCTGCTGGGGATTTGATTCAAACACTGTTGACTCTGCTGGGGATTTGATTCAAACACTGTTGACTCTGCTGGGGATTTGAATCAAACACTGTTGACTCTGCTGGGGATTTGAATCAAACACTGTTGACTCTGCTGGGGATTTGAATCAAACACTGTTGACTCTGCTGGGGATTTGAATCAAACACTGTTGACTCTGCCGGGATTTGATTCAAACACTGTTGACTCTGCTGGGGATTTGATTCAAACACTGTTGACTCTGCCGGGATTTGAATCAAACACTGTTGACTCTGCTGGGGATTTGATTCAAACACTGTTGACTCTGCTGGGGATTTGATTCAAACACTGTTGACTCTGCCGGGGATTTGATTCAAACACTGTTGACTCTGCTGGGGATTTGATTCAAACACTGTTGACTCTGCTGGGGATTTGATTCAAACACTGTTGACTCTGCTGGGGATTTGATTCAAACACTGTTGACTCTGCTGGGGATTTGAATCAAACACTGTTGACTCTGCTGGGGATTTGATTCAAACACTGTTGACTCTGCCGGGGATTTGATTCAAACACTGTTGACTCTGCTGGGGATTTGATTCAAACACTGTTGACTCTGCTGGGGATTTGATTCAAACACTGTTGACTCTGCTGGGGATTTGAATCAAACACTGTTGACTCTGCCGGGGATTTGATTCAAACACTGTTGACTCTGCTGGGGATTTGAATCAAACACTGTTGACTCTGCCGGGGATTTGAATCAAACACTGTTGACTCTGCCGGGGATTTGAATCAAACACTGTTGACTCTGCTGGGGATTTGAATCAAACACTGTTGACTCTGCCGGGGATTTGATTCAAACACTGTTGACTCTGCTTTGATTCAAACACTGTTGACTCTGCCGGGGATTTGATTCAAACACTGTTGACTCTGCTGGGGATTTGATTCAAACACTGTTGACTCTGCTGGGGATTTGAATCAAACACTGTTGACTCTGCTGGGGATTTGATTCAAACACTGTTGACTCTGCTGGGGATTTGATTCAAACACTGTTGACTCTGCCGGGGATTTGATTCAAACACTGTTGACTCTGCTGGGGATTTGAATCAAACACTGTTGACTCTGCCGGGGATTTGAATCAAACACTGTTGACTCTGCTGGGGATTTGATTCAAACACTGTTGACTCTGCTGGGGATTTGATTCAAACACTGTTGACTCTGCTGGGGATTTGATTCAAACACTGTTGACTCTGCTGGGGATTTGATTCAAACACTGTTGACTCTGCTGGGGATTTGATTCAAACACTGTTGACTCTGCTGGGGATTTGATTCAAACACTGTTGACTCTGCTGGGGATTTGAATCAAACACTGTTGACTCTGCTGGGGATTTGATTCAAACACTGTTGACTCTGCTGGGGATTTGAATAGTGTCTGAAGGACAGCTCCAAACACTGTTGACGGAGGGGAGGAGGAAAAGGAGGACAGGTCCCACTAGGGGAGGAGGAGGAGGGGACAGCTCCCCTGGGGATTCAAACACTGTTGACTCTGCTAGGAGGAAACACTGTTGACCCCCAGGGGATTCAAACACTGGAGGAGGGAGAGGAAACACTGCTCCCCTGGGGAATCAAACACTGGACTCTGGAGGAGGAGAAACAGGACAGCTCCCCAGGTTGGACTCTGCCGGAGATTCAGGACACTGCTCCCTGCTGGGGAGGACTCTGAGGAATCAAACTCCCCCCTGGGGAGGAGGAGTTGACTCTGGAGGAGGACAGCTCCCCTGGGGATTTGAGGAGGAGGAGGAGAGGAGATTTGAGGAGGACAGCTCCCCTGGGGACGGAGGAGGAGGAGGAGAAGGAGGACAGCTCCCCTGGGGAACAGAGGAGGAGGACAGCTCCCCAGGGAACGGAGGAGGAGGACAGCTCCCCCAGGGGAACGGAGGAGGAGGACAGCTCCCCAGGGGAACGGAGGAGGAGGGACCCCTCCCCAGGGGGACGGAGGAGGAGGAGGAGAAGGAGGACAGCTCCCCTGGGGGACGGAGGAGGAGGAGGAGAAGGAGGACAGCTCCCCTGGGGGCGGAGGAGGAGGAGGGACAGCTCCCCAGGGGAACAGGAGGAGGAGGACAGCTCCCCAGGGGAACGGAGGAGAAGGAGGACAGCTCCCCCAGGGGAGCGGAGGAGGAGGACAGCTCCCCCCAGGGGAGGGAGGAGGAGCTCCCCCAGGGAACGGAGGAGGAGGACAGCTCCCAGGGGAACGGAGGACAGCTCCCCCAGGGGAACGGAGGACAGCTCCCCAGGGGAACGGAGGACAGCTCCCCAGGGGAACAGGGAGGACAGCTCCCCCAGGGGAACGGAGGACAGCTCCCCAGGGAACGGAGGACAGCTCCCCAGGGGAACGGAGGGACAGCTCCCCCAGGGGAACAGAGGAGGAGGACAGCTCCCCCAGGGGAACGGAGGAGGAGGACAGCTCCCCAGGGGAACAGAGGAGGAGGACAGCTCCCCCAGGGGAACGGAGGAGGAGGAGACAAACAGAAAGAGATGCTTGATGGGAACGGTGACGGGCTCGTAGTTTCTCCTTTGCGCGGGGGGGTCACGTACCTCTTGACAACGTCGACTCCGTTCCAGCAGGCCAGTCCATCGGCGGAGGCCAGCTGGTTCACACACAGCTGGTCCGCCAGGCCACCGTAGAAGGTACGGTACAAACGCAGACTGTTCAGGAACTCTCTGTTGAGACAGACACACGGGGGGGAGGGGACCAACGCTGGTATACTTCCACACCCCCAGTCCTCTCAAGAACCTCATAACGCTAAAATCATCATCTAAGCAAACCTTAATCAACAACAAAATACGCCCTGAGAGATCAACCTTTTGAGTGTGGTCTAAAAGTGCTGAGTAGAAAATGAGGACTATAAAGTGAGTGTTTAGCAGTGGTGAACTGAGACAGTGTACTCACTTCCTCCTGGTAGCCAGGCTGTTTCCTGTTTCTCCGATGAAGGCTTTGAGAGGGATGGACTCTCCGTCCTGCTGGCCGCTGACTGACTGGGCAGGCTGTCTACTGGGACGACCACATACTTTATACACCTGGAGCACAACAAACACACAGAACAATCAGTTGATGTACAGCTCCTAATGTTAGAGAGCTCCTAACAGGGTGCAGTGGCAGGATGTCTCCACTAGATGGACCCAGAGGACTCCCTCCTAACAGGGTGCAGTGGCAGGATGTCTCCACTAGATGGACCCAGAGGACTCCTAACAGGGTGCAGTGACAGGATGTATCCACTAGATGGACCCAGAGGACTCCCTCCTAACAGGGTGCAGTGGCAGGATGTATCCACTAGATGGACCCAGAGGACTCCTAACAGGGTGCAGTGGCAGGATGTCTCCACTAGATGGACCCAGAGGACTCCCTCCTAACAGGGTGCAGTGGCAGGATGTCTCCACTAGATGGACCCAGAGGACTCCCTCCTAACAGGGTGCAGTGGCAGGATGTCTCCACTAGATGGACCCAGAGGACTCCTAACAGGGTGCAGTGGCAGGATGTCTCCACTAGATGGACCCAGAGGACTCCTAACAGGGTGCAGTGGCAGGATGTCTCCACTAGATGGACCCAGAGGACTCCCTCCTAACAGGGTGCAGTGGCAGGATGTCTCCACTAGATGGACCCAGAGGACTCCCTCCTAACAGGGTGCAGTGACAGGATGTATCCACTAGATGGACCCAGAGGACTCCCTCCTAACAGGGTGCAGTGGCAGGATGTCTCCACTAGATGGACCCAGAGGACTCCCTCCTAACAGGGTGCAGTGGCAGGATGTCTCCACTAGATGGACCCAGAGGACTCCCTCCTAACAGGGTGCAGTGGCAGGATGTCTCCACTAGATGGACCCAGAGGACTCCCTCTAACAGGGTGCAGTGGCAGGATGTCTCCACTAGATGGACCCAGAGGACTCCTCCTAACAGGGTGCAGTGGCAGGATGTCTCCACTAGATGGACCCAGAGGACTCCCCTCCTAACAGGGTGCAGTGGCAGGATGTCTCCACTAGATGGACCCAGAGGACTCCTAACAGGGTGCAGTGGCAGGATGTCTCCACTAGATGGACCCAGAGGACTCCTAACAGGGTGCAGTGGCAGGATGTCTCCACTAGATGGACCCAGAGGACTCCCTCCTAACAGGGTGCAGTGGCAGGATGTCTCCACTAGATGGACCCAGAGGACTCCCCTCTAACAGGGTGCAGTGGCAGGATGTCTCCACTAGATGGACCCAGAGGACTCCCTCCTAACAGGGTGCAGTGGCAGGATGTCTCCACTAGATGGACCCAGAGGACTCCCTCTAACAGGGTGCAGTGGCAGGATGTCTCCACTAGATGGACCCAGAGGACTCCCTCCTAACAGGGTGCAGTGGCAGGATGTCTCCACTAGATGGACCCAGAGGACTCCCTCTAACAGGGTGCAGTGGCAGGATGTCTCCACTAGATGGACCCAGAGGACTCCTCCTAACAGGGTGCAGTGGCAGGATGTCTCCACTAGATGGACCCAGAGGACTCCTAACAGGGTGCAGTGGCAGGATGTCTCCACTAGATGGACCCAGAGGACTCCTCCTAACAGGGTGCAGTGACAGGATGTCTCCACTAGATGGACCCAGAGGACTCCTCCTAACAGGGTGCAGTGGCAGGATGTCTCCACTAGATGGACCCAGAGACTCCTCTAACAGGGTGCAGTGGCAGGATGTCTCCACTAGATGGACCCAGAGGACTCCCTCCTAACAGGGTGCAGTGGCAGGATGTCTCCACTAGATGGACCCAGAGGACTCCTCCTAACAGGGTGCAGTGGCAGGATGTCTCCACTAGATGGACCCAGAGGACTCCCTCTAACAGGGTGCAGTGACAGGATGTCTCCACTAGATGGACCCAGAGGACTCCCTCCTAACAGGGTGCAGTGACAGGATGTCTCCACTAGATGGACCCAGAGGACTCCCTCCTAACAGGGTGCAGTGGCAGGATGTCTCCACTAGATGGACCCAGAGGACTCCCTCCTAACAGGGTGCAGTGGCAGGATGTCTCCACTAGATGGACCCAGAGGACTCCCTCCTAACAGGGTGCAGTGGCAGGATGTCTCCACTAGATGGACCCAGAGGACTCCCTCCTAACAGGGTGCAGTGGCAGGATGTCTCCACTAGATGGACCCAGAGAACTCCCTCCTAACAGGGTGCAGTGACAGGATGTCTCCACTAGATGGACCCAGAGGACTCCCTCCTAACAGGGTGCAGTGGCAGGATGTCTCCACTAGATGGACCCAGAGGACTCCCTCCTAACAGGGTGCAGTGGCAGGATGTCGCCACTAGATGGACCCAGAGGACTCCCTCTGAGCCAGTCTAGTGAGCCAGTCTAGTGTACACTACTCACTGTAGTCTATGTTGAAGTGAGCCAGTCTAGTGTACACTACTCACTGTAGTCTATGTTGAAGTGAGCCAGTCTAGTGTACACTACTCACTGTAGTCTATGTTGAAGTGAGCCAGTCTAGCTAAACTCACTGTAGTCTATGTTGAAGGAGCCAAGTGTACACTACTCACTGTAGTCTACCCTGAGTATACCACACATTATACTGTAGTTTACCCTGAGTATACCACACATTATACTGTAGTCTACCCTGAGTATACCACACATTATACTGTAGTCTACCCTGAGTATACCACACATTATACTGTAGTCTACCCTGAGTTACCACACATTATACTGTAGTCTACCCTGAGTATACCACACATTATACTGTAGTCTACCCTGAGTATACCACACATTATACTGTAGTCTACCCTGAGTTAACCACACATTATACTGTAGTCTACCCTGAGTTAACCACACATTATACTGTAGTCTACCCTGAGTATACCACACATTATACTGTAGTTTACCCTGAGTTAACCACACATTATACTGTAGTCTACCCTGAGTATACCAAACATTATACTGTAGTCTACCCTGAGTTAACCACACATTATACTGTAGTCTACCCTGAGTATACCATACATTATACTGTAGTTTACCCTGAGTATAGCACACATTATACTGTAGTCTACCCTGAGTTAACCACACATTATACTGTAGTTTACCCTGAGTATACCACACATTATACTGTAGTTTACCCTGAGTATACCACATTATACTGTAGTTTACCCTGAGTATACCACACATTATACTGTAGTTTACCCTGAGTTAACCACACATTATACTGTAGTCTACCCTGAGTATACCACACATTATACTGTAGTTTACCCTGAGTATACCACATATTATACTGTAGTTTACCCTGAGTATACCACATATTATACTGTAGTTTACCCTGAGTTAACCACACATTATACTGTAGTCTACCCTGAGTATACCACACATTATACTGTAGTCTACCCTGAGTATACCACACATTATACTGTAGTTTACCCTGAGTATACCACACATTATACTGTAGTTTACCCTGAGTATACCACATATTATACTGTAGTTTACCCTGAGTTAACCACACATTATACTGTAGTCTACCCTGAGTATACCACACATTATACTGTAGTCTACCCTGAGTATACCACACATTATACTGTAGTCTACCCTGAGTATACCACACATTATACTGTAGTCTACCCTGAGTTAACCACACATTATACTGTAGTTTACCCTGAGTATACCACACATTATACTGTAGTTTACCCTGAGTTAACCACACATTATACTGTAGTTTACCCTGAGTATACCACACATTATACTGTAGTCTACCCTGAGTATACCACACATTGTACTCTAGTCTACCCTGAGTATACCACAGATTATACTGTAGTCTACCCTGAGTATACCACACATTATACTGTAGTCTACCCTGAGTATACCACACATTATACTGTAGTCTACCCTGAGTATACCACACATTATACTGTAGTCTACCCTGAGTATACCACACATTATACTGTTTATACCCTGAGTATACCACACATTATACTGTAGTCTACCCTGAGTATACCACACATTATACTGTAGTATACCCTGAGTATACCATGTAGTCTACCCTGAGTATACCACATTATACTGTAGTCTACCCTGAGTATACCACACATTATACTGTAGTTTACCCTGAGTATACCACACATTATACTGTAGTTTACCCTGAGTATACCACACATTATACTGTAGTTTACCCTGAGTATACCACACATTATACTGTAGTCTACCCTGAGTATACCACACATTATACTGTAGTCTACCCTGAGTATACCACACATTATACTGTAGTCTACCCTGAGTATACCACACATTATACTGTAGTTTACCCTGAGTATACCACACATTATACTGTAGTTTACCCTGAGTATACCACACATTATACTGTAGTTTACCCTGAGTATACCACACATTATACTGTAGTCTACCCTGAGTATACCACACATTATACTGTAGTTTACCCTGAGTATACCACATTATACTGTAGTTTACCCTGAGTATACCACACATTATACTGTAGTTTACCCTGAGTATACCACACATTATACTGTAGTCTACCCTGAGTATACCACACATTATACTGTAGTCTACCCTGAGTATACCACACATTATACTGTAGTCTACCCTGAGTATACCACGCATTATACTATAGTCTACCCTGAGTTAACCACACATTATACTGTAGTTTACCCTGAGTATACCACATATTATACTGTAGTTTACCCTGAGTATACCACATATTATACTGTAGTTTACCCTGAGTTAACCACACATTATACTGTAGTCTACCCTGAGTATACCACACATTACTGTAGTTTACCCTGAGTATACCACATATTATACTGTAGTTTACCCTGAGTATACCACATATTATACTGTAGTTTACCCTGAGTTAACCACACATTATACTGTAGTCTACCCTGAGTATACCACACATTTACATTACATTTACATTTAAGTCATTTAGCAGACGCTCTTATCCAGAGCGACTTACAAATTGGTGCATTCACCTTATGACCTCCAGTGGAACAGTAGTGCATCTAAATCTTTTAAGGGGGAGGGGGTGAGAGGGATTACTTTATCCTATCCTAGGTATTCCTTAAAGAGGTGGGGTTTCAGGTGTCTCCGGAAGGTGGTGATTGACTCCGCTGTCCTGGCGTCGTGAGGGAGTTTGTTCCACCATTGGGGGGCCAGAGCAGCGAACAGTTTTGACTGGGCTGAGCGGGAACTGTACTTCCTCAGTGGTAGGGAGGCGAGCAGGCCAGAGGTGGATGAACGCAGTGCCCTTGTTTGGGTGTAGGGCCTGATCAGAGCCTGGAGGTATACTGAGTGCCGTTCCCCTCACAGCTCCGTGAGCAAGCACCATGGTCTTGTAGCGGATGCGAGCTTCAACTGGTAAGCCAGTGGAGGGAGCGGAGGATAACACACATTATACTGGGTGACGTGAGTAGAGAACTTGGGAAGGTTGAACACCAGACGGGCTGCGGCTGTTCTGGATGAGTTGTAGGGTAGTTTAATGGCACAGGCAGGGTAGCCCAGCCAACAGCTGTAGTTGCAGTAATCCAGACGGGAGATGACAAGTGCCTGGATTAGGACCTGCGCCGCTTCCTGTGTGAGGCAGGGTTATACTGTACTCTGCGGATGTTGTAGAGCATGAACCTACAGGAACGGGCCACCGCCTTGATGTTAGTTGAGAACGACAGGGTGTTGTCCAGGATCACGCCAAGGTTCTTAGCGCTCTGGGAGGAGGACACAATGGAGTTGTCAACCGTGATGGCGAGATCATGGAACGGGCAGTCCTTCCCGGGAGGAAGAGCAGCTCCGTCTTGCCGAGGTTCAGCTTGAGGTGGTGATCCGTCATCCACACGGATATGTCTGCCAGACATGCAGAGATGCGATTCGCCACCTGGTCATCAGAAGGGGGAAAGGAGAAGATTAATTGTGTGTCGTCTGCATAGCAATGATAGGAGAGACCATGTGAGGTTATGACAGAGCCAAGTGACTTGGTGTATAGCGAGAATAGGAGAGGGCCTAGAACAGAGCCCTGGGGGACACCAGTGGTGAGAGCACGTGGTGTGGAGACGGATTCTCGCCACGCCACCTGGTAGGAGCGATACTGTGTCAGGTAGGACGCAACATTATACGTGGTCCGCGCCGGAGATGCCCAATACTGAGAGGGTGGAGAGGAGGATCTGATGGTTCACAGTATCGAAGGCAGCCGATAGGTCTAGAAGGATGAGAGCAGAGGAGAGAGAGTTAGCTTTAGCAGTGCGGAGCGCTCCGTGGTACAGAGAAGAGCAGTCTCAGTTGAATGACTAGTCTTGAAACCTGACTGATTTGGATCAAGAAGGTCATTCTGAGAGAGATTATACTGGAGAGCTGGCCAAGGACGGCACGTTCAAGAGTTTTGGAGAGAAAATTAAAGAAGGGATACTGGTCTGTAGTTGTTTAACATTATACTGACATCGGAGGGATACTGTAGTTTAGGTTTTTTCAGAAGGGGTGCAACTCTCGCTCTCTTGAAGACGGAAGGGACGTAGTCAGCGGTCAGGGATGAGTTGATGAGCGAGGTGAGGTAAGGGAGGAGGTCTCCCTGAGTATACCAAATGGTCTGGAGAAGAGTTAACAGGGATAGGGTCAACCGGGCAGGTTGTAGGGCGGCCCTGGTATACCACAAGACGCGAGATTTCATCTGGAGAGAGAGGGAGAAAGAGGTCAGAGCACAGGGTAGGGCAGTGTGAGCAGAACCAGCGGTGTCGTTTGACTTAGCAAACGAGGATCGGATGTCGTACGACCTTCTTTTCAAAATGGTTGACAAGTCATCTGCAGAGAGGGAGGAGGGGGAGGGGGAGGAGGATTCAGGAGGGAGGAGAAGGTTGCAAAGAGCTTCCTAGGGTTAGAGGCAGATGCTTGGAATTTAGAGTGGTAGAAAGTGGCTTTAGCAGCAGAGAGAGAAGAGGAAAATGTAGAGAGGAGGGAGTGAAAGGATGTCAGGTCCGCAGGGAGGCGACACATTTACTGTATTTCCGCTGGCTGCCCGGAGCCCTGTTCTGTGAGCTCGCAATGAGTAGTCGAGCCACGGAGCGGGAGGGGAGGACCGAGCCGGCCTGGAGGATAGGGGACATAGAGAGTCAAAGGATGCAGAAAGGGAGGAGAGGAGGGTTGAGGAGGCAGAATCAGGAGATAGGTTGGAGAAGGTTTGAGCAGAGGGAAGAGATGATAGGATGGAAGAGGAGAGAGTAGCTACCCTGAGAGAGAGCGAAGGTTGGGACGGCGCGATACCATCCGAGTAGGGGCAGTGTGGGAAGTGTTGGATGAGAGCGAGAGGGAAAAGGATACAAGGTAGTGGTCGGAGACTTGGAGGGGAGTTGCAACGAGGTTAGTGGAAGAACAGCATCTAGTAAAGATGAGGTCGAGCGTATTTCCTGCCTTGTGAGTAGCGGGGGAAGGTGAGAGGGTGAGGTCAAAAGAGGAGAGGAGTGGAAAGAAGGAGGCAGAGAGGAATGAGTCAAAGGTAGGCGTGGGGAGGTTAAAGTCGCCCAGAACTGTGAGAGGTGAGTCGTCCTCAGGAAAGGAGCTTATCAAGGCATCAAGCTCATTGATGAACTCTCCGAGGGAACCTGGAGGGCGATAAATGATAAGGATGTTAAGCTTGAAAGGGCTGGTAACTGTGACAGCATGGAATTCAAAGGAGGCGATAGACAGATGGGTAAGGGGAGAAAGAGAGAATGACCACTTGGGAGAGATGAGGATCCCGGTGCCACCACCCCGCTGACCAGAAGCTCTCGGGGTGTGCGAGAACACGTGGGCAGACGAAGAGAGAGCAGTAGGAGTAGCAGTGTTGTCTGTGGTGATCCATGTTTCCGTCAGTGCCAAGAAGTCGAGGGACTGGAGGGAGACATAGGCGGAGATGAACTCTGCCTTGTTGGCCGCAGATCGGCAGTTCCAGAGGCTACCGGAGACCTGGAACTCTCCACGTGGGTCGTGCGCGCTGGGACCACCAGATTAGGTACTGTAGTCACGCGGTGTGGAGCGTTTGTATGGTCTGTGCAGAGAGGAGAGAACAGGGATAGACAGACACATAGTTGACAGGCTACACAAGAGGCTACGCTAATGCAAAGGAGATTGGAATGACAAGTGGACTACACGTCACGAGTGTTCAGAGAGTTAAGCTTACGTAGCAAGAATCTTATTGACTAAAATGATTAAAATGATACAGTACTGCTGAAGTAGGCTAGCTGGCAGAGGCTGCGTTGTTGACTAAGTAGGCTAGTTGGCATTGGCTGCGTTGTTGACACTACACTAATCAAGTCGTTCCGTTGAGTGTAATAGTTTCTACTGTGCTGCTATTCGGGGTATACCAGCTGGCTAGCTAGCAGTGTTGATTACGTTACGTTGCTAAAAGAACGACAATAGCTGGCTAACTAACCTAGGAAATACGCTCTAGACTACACAATTATCTTTGATACAAAGATACTGGCTATGTAGCTAGCTATGTAGCTGAGCTACGATCAAACAAATCAAGCCGTTGTACTGTAATGAAATGAAATGAAAAATGTGATACTACCTGTGGAGCGACCCTGAAATACGACCGGATTGTTGAGTGCAGAAGTTCTGTTCGGTAGACGTTGGCTAGCTGTTGGCTAGCATTATACAGAGTCTCCTATGTTAAGGACGACATAAAACTACACACTCTAAACTACACAATTATCTTGGGTACCCTGAAGACAGCAAAGACAACTATGTAGCTAGCTAACACTACACTAATCAAGTCGTTCAGTTGAGTGTAATAGTTGTGCTACTAATCGGTAGACATTGGACTGTAGCTAACCTGGTGGACGTTAGCTAGCTGGCTAGCTGCAGGGCAGTGTAGACTGCGTTACCCTGAGTATACGACGAAATACTGATAATTACGCAATTATCTATGATACAAAGACGGCTGTGTAGCTAGCTAAGAAGAAATTGCTAAGATTAGACAAATCAAACCGTTGTACTATAATGAAATGTAATGAAATGTAATGAAATGTAATACTACCTGCGGACCGAGTGCAGATGCGACCGCATCTGCTCCATGCTGTGGGCTCGATACGTTATACTGTAGTCTACCTGAGTATACCACACATTATACTGTAGTCTACCCTGAGTATACCACACATTATACTGTAGTTTACCCTGAGTTAACCACACATTAACCACACATTATACTGTAGTTTACCCTGAGTATACCACACATTATACTGTAGTCTACCCTGAGTATACCACACATTGTACTCTAGTCTACCCTGAGTATACCACAGATTATACTGTAGTCTACCCTGAGTATACCACACATTATACTGTAGTCTACCCTGAGTATACCACACATTATACTGTAGTCTACCCTGAGTATACCACACATTATACTGTAGTCTACCCTGAGTATACCACACATTATACTGTAGTCTACCCTGAGTTAACCACACATTATACTGTAGTTTACCCTGAGTTAACCACACATTATACTGTAGTTTACCCTGAGTTAACCACATACTGTAGTCTACCCTGAGTATACCACACATTATACTGTAGTCTACCCTGAGTATACCACACATTATACTGTAGTTTAGCCTGAGTATACCACACATTATACTGTAGTTTACCCTGAGTATACCACACATTATACTGTAGTCTACCCTGAGTATACCACACATTGTACTCTAGTCTACCCTGAGTATACCACAGATTATACTGTAGTCTACCCTGAGTATACCACACATTATACTGTAGTCTACCCTGAGTATACCACACATTATACTGTAGTCTACCCTTAGTATACCACACATTATACTGTTTATACCCTGAGTATACCACACATTATACTGTAGTCTACCCTGAGTTAACCACACATTATACTGTAGTTTACCCTGAGTTAACCACATACTGTAGTCTACCCTGAGTATACCACACATTATACTGTAGTCTACCCTGAGTATACCACACATTATACTGTAGTTTAGCCTGAGTATACCACACATTATACTGTAGTTTACCCTGAGTATACCACACATTATACTGTAGTCTACCCTGAGTATACCACACATTATACTGTAGTCTACCCTGAGTATACCACACATTATACTGTTTATACCCTGAGTATACCACACATTATACTATAGTCTACCCTGAGTTAACCACACATTATACTGTAGTTTACCCTGAGTATACCACACATTATACTGTAGTCTACCCTGAGTATACCACACATTATACTGTAGTCTACCCTGAGTATACCACACATTATACTGTAGTCTACCCTGAGTATACCACATATTATACTGTAGTTTACCCTGAGTATACCACACATTATACTGTAGTCTACCCTGAGTATACCACACATTATACTGTAGTCTACCCTGAGTATACCACACATTATACTGTAGTCTACCCTGAGTATACCACACATTATACTGTAGTCTACCCTGAGTATACCAAACATCAGGAACACCTTCCTAATATTGAGTTACACCCCCCCCACACACCTTTTGCCCTCAGAACAGCCTCAATTCATCAGGGCCATGGACTCTACAAGGTGTCGAAAGCGTTCCACGGGGATAATGGTTCCTGTGCTGTGAAGGGAGTAGTACACAGCGTTGCACCAGACCTTCAGTTTCTTGGCAATTTCTCACATAGAATAAATAGCCTTCATTTCTCAGAACAAGAATATGGGCCTGTTTGGGACCCAGTCATGATCTAACTCTCCCTGGTTAACAGTCTGGACAACCTCTTCTGGCTACTGGGGATGATCTAACTCTCCCTGGTTAACAGTCTGGACAACCTCTTCTGGCTACTGGGGATGATCTAACTCTCCCTGGTTAACAGGACAGTCTCTTCTGGCCACTGGGGATGAGCTAACTCTCCCTGGTTAACAGTCTGGACAACCTCTTCTGGCTACTGGGGATGATCTAACTCTCCCTGGTTAACAGTCTGGACAACCTCTTCTGGCTACTGGGGATGATCTAACTCTCCCTGGTTAACAGGACAGTCTCTTCTGGCCACTGGGGATGAGCTAACTCTCCCTGGTTAACAGTCTGGACAACCTCTTCTGGCTACTGGGGATGATCTAACTCTCCCTGGTTAACAGTCTGGACAACCTCTTCTGACCACTGGGGATGAGCTAACTCTCTCTGGTTAACAGTCTGGACAACCTCTTCTGGCCACTGGGGATGATCTAACTCTCCCTGGTTAACAGTCTGGACAACCTCTTCTGGCTACTGGGGATGATCTAACTCTCCCTGGTTAACAGTCTGGACAACCTCTTCTGGCTACTGGGGATGATCTAACTCTCCCTGGTTAACAGTCTGGACAACCTCTTCTGACCACTGGGGATGAGCTAACTCTCTCTGGTTAACAGTCTGGACAACCTCTTCTGGCCACTGGGGATGATCTAACTCTCCCTGGTTAACAGTCTGGACAACCTCTTCTGGCTACTGGGGATGATCTAACTCTCCCTGGTTAACAGTCTGGACAACCTCTTCTGGCTACTGGGGATGATCTAACTCTCCCTGGTTAACAGTCTGGACAACCTCTTCTGGCTACTGGGGATGATCTAACTCTCCCTGGTTAACAGTCTGGACAACCTCTTCTGGCTACTGGGGATGATCTAACTCTCCCTGGTTAACAGTCTGGACAACCTCTTCTGGCTACTGGCGCTCGCTGCCCACAATGGTCTATTCTTAGAATGTTCTGGGCACGCTGTTGTTGAGTGGTATGTACCGTGTGTGTGTGTGTGTGTGTGTGTGTGTGTGTGTGTGTGTGTGTGGTCTGCAGTACATTCCTGGGTGACGGAGTGGTAGCAGTTGGTTCGGTCATTAAACCTCAGATCAGTGTTACAACTCTGTCTCTCTTTCTGAGAAAAATGTGTTTCTTCCTTCTTCATCAGTTTCTAAGGATGTTAATCACTTAGTCTGGTGACTGGTTGGTTTTATAGGGACATTATTCACTTAGTCTGGTGACTGGTTGGTTTCATGTTATTCACTTAGTCTGGTGACTGGTTGGTTTCATGTTAATCACTTAGTCTGGTGACTGGTTGGTTTCATGTTATTCACTTAGTCTGGTGACTGGTTGGTTTCATGTTAATCACTTAGTCTGGTGACTGGTTGGTTTCATGTTAATCACTTAGTCTGGTGACTGGTTGGTTTTATAGGGACATTAATCACTTAGTCTGGTGACTGGTTGGTTTCATGTTAATCACTTAGTCTGGTGACTGGTTGGTTTTATAGGGACATTAATCACTTAGTCTGGTGACTGGTTGGTTTCATGTTAATCACTTAGTCTGGTGACTGGTTGGTTTTATAGGGACATTAATCACTTAGTCTGGTGACTGGTTGGTTTTATAGGGACATTAATCACTTAGTCTGGTGACTGGTTGGTTTTATGTTATTCACTTAGTCTGGTGACTGGTTGGTTTTATAGGGACATTATTCACTTAGTCTGGTGACTGGTTGGTTTCATGTTAATCACTTAGTCTGGTGACTGGTTGGTTTTATAGGGACATTATTCACTTAGTCTGGTGACTGGTTGGTTTCATGTTATTCACTTAGTCTGGTGACTGGTTGGTTTCATGTTATTCACTTAGTCTGGTGACTGGTTGGTTTCATGTTATTCACTTAGTCTGGTGACTGGTTGGTTTCATGTTAATCACTTAGTCTGGTGACTGGTTGGTTTCATGTTAATCACTTAGTCTGGTGACTGGTTGGTTTCATGTTATTCACTTAGTCTGGTGACTGGTTGGTTTCATGTTAATCACTTAGTCTGGTGACTGGTTGGTTTCATGTTAATCACTTAGTCTGGTGACTGGTTGGTTTTATAGGGACATTAATCACTTAGTCTGGTGACTGGTTGGTTTCATGTTAATCACTTAGTCTGGTGACTGGTTGGTTTCATGTTAATCACTTAGTCTGGTGACTGGTTGGTTTTATAGGGACATTAATCACTTAGTCTGGTGACTGGTTGGTTTTATAGGGACATTATTCACTTAGTCTGGTGACTGGTTGGTTTCATGTTAATCACTTAGTCTGGTGACTGGTTGGTTTCATGTTATTCACTTAGTCTGGTGACTGGTTGGTTTCATGTTAATCACTTAGTCTGGTGACTGGTTGGTTTTATAGGGACATTATTCACTTAGTCTGGTGACTGGTTGGTTTCATGTTAATCACTTAGTCTGGTGACTGGTTGGTTTCATGTTATTCACTTAGTCTGGTGACATTATTTAATCACTTAGTCTGGTGACTGGTTGGTTTTATAGGGACATTATTCACTTAGTCTGGTGACTGGTTGGTTTCATGTTAATCACTTAGTCTGGTGACTGGTTGGTTTTATAGGGACATTATTCACTTAGTCTGGTGACTGGTTGGTTTTATAGGGACATTAATCACTTAGTCTGGTGACTGGTTGGTTTCATGTTAATCACTTAGTCTGGTGACTGGTTGGTTTTATAGGGACATTATTCACTTAGTCTGGTGACGGGTTGGTTTTATAGGGACATTAATCACTTAGTCTGGTGACTGGTTGGTTTCATGTTAATCACTTAGTCTGGTGAATGGTTGGTTTCATGTTAATCACTTAGTCTGGTGACTGGTTGGTTTTATAGGGACATTATTCACTTAGTCTGGTGACTGGTTGGTTTCATGTTATTCACTTAGTCTGGTGACTGGTTGGTTTCATGTTAATCACTTAGTCTGGTGACTGGTTGGTTTCATGTTAATCACTTAGTCTGATGCCTGGTTGGTTTCAAAAATGATCTCTGATCTTAATCTGACAACTGGTTGGTTTCATGTTATTCACCAAACTGACCTGCCCATTTCAAAAATGATCTCTGATCTTAATCTGAGCAATGGGAGACGACAACGCGTCACCAAACACCTCACCTGTTCAGAGAGGTGTGGCCCGTTCCTCTGAGCATGTGGGACGACAACGCGTCAACCAAACACCTCACCTGTGCCGAGAGGTGTTGCCCGTTCCTCTGAGCATGTGCGACGGCGTCGTGGACGACGGCGTGAACTCCCAGCAGCACTTGCTCCAGGTCCAGAGATCCGTGCATGCGTGCCGACAGCCCCTCTAACGACCTCACGAATTCTCTCCAATGGGGGTCCACCTCAAATCAAAATCAACATTTTTTTTACAACCTTTTAAAAAAAAAAAACACACTTTCCAAGTAAAACAAATCAAAATGAAACAAGGAGCAAGAAGATGAAGTAGATAACAAGCAGAGGGAACCTATAGAATAGTGGTGTTATTATCAGGTGTAAAACAACGCCAGGGTTACCTCAGCCATGCTAGCCAGACAGCCACGCATCACGTTGAGACAGTAGCCCATGCAGGGTTTAGACAGGGTGAGTCCGTGGCAGTGGGGACAGTACTGCATCCTGAGCAGAGCTCTACGACACTCCCTGCTGAACACCAGATGATCCGTGGTGTTGATCACCTCCACGCCGAGGTGCAGCGCCTGTAACAGCACACGACCCCCGACCCCCGACCTCCCGATCTGATTGGCTAGGACTCCCGGAGCGGCGCCGAACGGGGACAAATCGCGGCGGGCGGAGCGGACGCACTCGGCGTAACCGGGGGTGACGCGGCTGAGGCTGGGGTTGATGAGGTGGTGGTAAACCAATGGGAAGAGAGCGTCGAAGAAGCGGCTGGTGATGTCATCAACGTTGAGTTCGGAGCCAAGGAGGAAGAGGCTGACGTCAGTGAACAACTCTCTCACCAGACCTGACGCCTCCCCAGCCATGTTGCGGTACGACGCCTGGAGGACCAGGTTGGTGTGGTTCTCTGATGCCTTTATCAGAGACTCAAAGCTTTCTACAAGAAGAGAGAGAGAGAGAGAGAGAGAGAGAGAGAGAGAGAGAGAGAGAGGGAGAGAGAGAGAGAGACAGAGAGAGACAGAGAGAGAGACAGAGAGAGAGAGAAAGAGAGGGGAATGAAGGGAGAGAGAGAGATGGGGGAAAGAGAGAGATAGAGATGGTTAATACTAGAGGACCAGGTTGGTTCTCTGATGCCTTCATCAGATTCAAAGGTTTCTACAAGAGGGGTGGGGGGGTGAAGGGACTGAAAGGGTTTCTGGGTAGGCTGGGACTCTCCAGTTTCTCTCCCCCCCAGGCTGGGACGAGCTAGGACCTGACCAGTGGGTAGTCTCTCCTTCCCCCAGGCTGGGACGAGCTAGGACCTGACCAGTGGGTAGTCTCTCCTTCCCCAGGCTGGGACGAGCTAGGACCTGACCAGTGGGTAGTCTCTCCTTCCCCCAGGCTGGGACGAGCTAGGACCTGACCAGTGGGTAGTCTCTCCTTCCCCCAGGCTGGGACGAGCTAGGACCTGACCAGTGGGTAGTCTCTCCTTCCCCCAGGCTGGGACGAGCTAGGACCTGACCAGTGGGTAGTCTCTCCTTCCCCCAGGGTCCAGGATGGGACGAGCTAGGACCTGACCAGTGGGTAGTCTCTCCTTCCCCCAGGCAGGGACGAGCTAGGACCTGACCAGTGGGTAGTCTCTCCTTCCACCAGGGTCCAGGCTGGGACGAGCTAGGACCTGACCAGTGGGTAGTCTCTCCTTCCCCCAGGCTGGGACGAGCTAGGACCTGACCAGTGGGTAGTCTCTCCTTCCACCAGGGTCCAGGCTGGGACGAGCTAGGACCTGACCAGTGGGTAGTCTCTCCTTCCACCAGGGTCCAGGCTGGGACGAGCTAGGACCTGACCAGTGGGTAGTCTCTCCTTCCCCCAGGATGGGACGAGCTAGGACCTGACCAGTGGGTAGTCTCTCCTTCCCCCAGGTTCCAGGCTGGGACGAGCTAGGACCTGACCAGTGGGTAGTCTCTCCTTCCCCCAGGCTGGGACGAGCTGGGACGAGCTAGGACCTGACCAGTGGGTAGTCTCTCCTTCCCCCAGGCTGGGACGAGCTAGGACCTGACCAGTGGGTAGTCTCTCCTTCCCCCAGGCTGGGACGAGCTAGGACCTGACCAGTGGGTGGTCTCTCCTTCCCCCAGGCTGGGACGAGCTAGGACCTGACCAGTGGGTAGTCTCTCCTTCCCCCAGGGTCCAGGCTGGGATGAGCTAGGACCTGACCAGTGGGTAGTCTCTCCTTCCCCCAGGGTCCAGGCTGGGACGAGCTAGGACCTGACCAGTGGGTAGTCTCTCCTTCCCCCAGGGTCCAGGCTGGGACGAGCTAGGACCTGACCAGTGGGTAGTCTCTCCTTCCACCAGGCTGGGATGAGCTAGGACCTGACCAGTGGGTAGTCTCTCCTTCCCCCAGGGTCCAGGCTGGGACGAGCTAGGACCTGACCAGTGGGTAGTCTCTCCTTCCCCCAGGGTCCAGGCTGGGACGAGCTAGGACCTGACCAGTGGGTAGTCTCTCCTTCCCCCAGGGTCCAGGCTGGGACGAGCTAGGACCTGACCAGTGGGTAGTCTCTCCTTCTCCAGGCTGGGACGAGCTAGGACCTGACCAGTGGGTAGTCTCTCCTTCCCCCAGGGCCAGGCTGGGATGAGCTAGGACCTGACCAGTGGGTAGTCTCTCCTTCCCCCAGGCTGGGACGAGCTAGGACCTGACCAGTGGATAGTCTCTCCTTCCCCCAGGGTCCAGGTTGGGACGAGCTAGGACCTGACCAGTGGGTAGTCTCTCCTTCCCCCAGGCTGGGACGAGCTAGGACCTGACCAGTGGGTAGTCTCTCCTTCCCCCAGGCTGGGACGAGCTAGGACCTGACCAGTGGGTAGTCTCTCCTTCCCCCAGGGTCCAGGCTGGAACGAGCTAGGACCTGACCAGTGGGTAGTCTCTCCTTCCACCAGGCTGGGACGAGCTAGGACCTGACCAGTGGGTGGTCTCTCCTTCCCCCAGGCTGGGACGAGCTAGGACCTGACCAGTGGGTAGTCTCTCCTTCCCCCAGGGTCCAGGCTGGGATGAGCTAGGACCTGACCAGTGGGTAGTCTCTCCTTCCCCCAGGGTCCAGGCTGGGACGAGCTAGGACCTGACCAGTGGGTAGTCTCTCCTTCTCCAGGCTGGGACGAGCTAGGACCTGACCAGTGGGTAGTCTCTCCTTCCCCCAGGGTCCAGGCTGGGATGAGCTAGGACCTGACCAGTGGGTAGTCTCTCCTTCCCCCAGGCTGGGACGAGCTAGGACCTGACCAGTGGGTAGTCTCTCCTTCCCCCAGGGTCCAGGTTGGGACGAGCTAGGACCTGACCAGTGGGTAGTCTCTCCTTCCCCCAGGCTGGGACGAGCTAGGACCTGACCAGTGGGTAGTCTCTCCTTCCCCCAGGCTGGGACGAGCTAGGACCTGACCAGTGGGTAGTCTCTCCTTCCCCCAGGGTCCAGGCTGGGACGAGCTAGGACCTGACCAGTGGGTAGTCTCTCCTTCCCCCAGGCTGGGACGAGCTAGGACCTGACCAGTGGGTAGTCTCTCCTTCCCCCAGGCTGGGACGAGCTAGGACCTGACCAGTGGGTAGTCTCTCCTTCCCCCAGGCTGGGACGAGCTAGGACATGACCAGTGGGTAGTCTCTCCTTCCACCAGGCTGGGACGAGCTAGGACCTGACCAGTGGGTAGTCTCTCCTTCCCCCAGGGTCCAGGCTGGGACGAGCTAGGACCTGACCAGTGGGTAGTCTCTCCTTCCCCCAGGCTGGGACGAGCTAGGACCTGACCAGTGGGTAGTCTCTCCTTCCCCCAGGCTGGGACGAGCTAGGACCTGACCAGTGGGTAGTCTCTCCTTCCCCCAGGCTGGGATGAGCTAGGACCTGACCAGTGGGTAGTCTCTCCTTCCCCCAGGGTCCAGGCTGGGACGAGCTAGGACCTGACCAGTGGGTAGTCTCTCCTTCCACCAGGCTGGGACGAGCTAGGACCTGACCAGTGGGTAGTCTCTCCTTCCCCCAGGCTGGGACGAGCTAGGACCTGACCAGTGGGTGGTCTCTCCTTCCCCCAGGCTGGGACGAGCTAGGACCTGACCAGTGGGTAGTCTCTCCTTCCCCCAGGGTCCAGGCTGGGATGAGCTAGGACCTGACCAGTGGGTAGTCTCTCCTTCCCCAAGGGTCCAGGCTGGGACGAGCTAGGACCTGACCAGTGGGTAGTCTCTTCTTCTCCAGGCTGGGACGAGCTAGGACCTGACCAGTGGGTAGTGTCTCCTTCCCCCAGGGTCCAGGCTGGGATGAGCTAGGACCTGACCAGTGGGTAGTCTCTCCTTCCACCAGGCTGGGACGAGCTAGGACCTGACCAGTGGGTGGTCTCTCCTTCCCCCAGGCTGGGACGAGCTAGGACCTGACCAGTGGGTAGTCTCTCCTTCCCCCAGGGTCCAGGCTGGGATGAGCTAGGACCTGACCAGTGGGTAGTCTCTCCTTCCCCCAGGGTCCAGGCTGGGACGAGCTAGGACCTGACCAGTGGGTAGTCTCTCCTTCCCCCAGGCTGGGACGAGCTAGGACCTGACCAGTGGGTAGTCTCTCCTTCCCCCAGGGTCCAGGTTGGGACGAGCTAGGACCTGACCAGTGGGTAGTCTCTCCTTCCCCCAGGCTGGGACGAGCTAGGACCTGACCAGTGGGTAGTCTCTCCTTCCCCCAGGCTGGGACGAGCTAGGACCTGACCAGTGGGTAGTCTCTCCTTCCCCCAGGGTCCAGGCTGGGACGAGCTAGGACCTGACCAGTTTGTAGTCTCTCCTTCCCCCAGGCTGGGACGAGCTAGGACCTGACCAGTGGGTAGTCTCTCCTTCCCCCAGGCTGGGATGAGCTAGGACCTGACCAGTGGGTAGTCTCTCCTTCCCCCAGGCTGGGACGAGCTAGGACATGACCAGTGGGTAGTGTCTCCTTCCACCAGGCTGGGACGAGCTAGGACCTGACCAGTGGGTAGTCTCTCCTTCCCCCAGGGTCCAGGCTGGGACGAGCTAGGACCTGACCAGTGGGTAGTCTCTCCTTCCCCCAGGCTGGGACGAGCTAGGACCTGACCAGTGGGTAGTCTCTCCTTCCCCCAGGCTGGGACGAGCTAGGACCTGACCAGTGGGTAGTCTCTCCTTCCCCCAGGCTGGGATGAGCTAGGACCTGACCAGTGGGTAGTCTCTCCTTCCCCCAGGGTCCAGGCTGGGACGAGCTAGGACCTGACCAGTGGGTAGTCTCTCCTTCCACCAGGCTGGGACGAGCTAGGACCTGACCAGTGGGTAGTCTCTCCTTCCCCCAGGCTGGGACGAGCTAGGACCTGACCAGTGGGTAGTCTCTCCTTCCCCCAGGGTCCAGGCTGGGATGAGCTAGGACCTGACCAGTGGGTAGTCTCTCCTTCCCCAAGGGTCCAGGCTGGGACGAGCTAGGACCTGACCAGTGGGTAGTCTCTTCTTCTCCAGGCTGGGACGAGCTAGGACATGACCAGTGGGTAGTCTCTCCTTCCACCAGGCTGGGACGAGCTAGGACATGACCAGTGGGTAGTCTCTCCTTCCACCAGGCTGGGACGAGCTAGGACCTGACCAGTGGGTAGTCTCTCCTTCCCCCAGGGTCCAGGCTGGGACGAGCTAGGACCTGACCAGTGGGTAGTCTCTCCTTCCCCCAGGCTGGGACGAGCTAGGACCTGACCAGTGGGTAGTCTCTCCTTCCCCAGGCTGGGGGGTGAGCTAGGACCTGACCAGTGGGACCAGTGGGTAGTCTCTCCTTCCCCAGGCTGGGATGAGCTAGGACCTGACCAGTGGGTAGTCTCTCCTTCCCCAGGGTCCAGGCTGGGACGAGCTAGGACCTGACCAGTGGGTAGTCTCTCCTTCCACCAGGCTGGGACGAGCTAGGACCTGACCAGTGGGTAGTCTCTCCTTCCCCCAGGCTGGGACGAGCTAGGACCTGACCAGTGGGTGGGGCTGGGATGAGCTCTGACCAGTGGGTAGTCTCCTTCCCCCAGGGTCCAGGCTGGGATGAGCTAGGACCTGACCAGTGGGTAGTCTCTCCTTCCCCAAGGGTCCAGGCTGGGACGAGCTAGGACCTGACCAGTGGGTAGTCTCTCCTTCCCCAGGCTGGGACGAGCTAGGACCTGACCAGTGGGTAGTGTCTCCTTCCCCCAGGGTCCAGGCTGGGATGAGCTAGGACCTGACCAGTGGGTAGTCTCTCCTTCCCCCAGGCTGGGACGAGCTAGGACCTGACCAGTGGGTAGTCTCTCCTTCCCCCAGGCTGGGACGAGCTCCAGGTTGGGACGAGCTAGGACCTGACCAGTGGGTAGTCTCTCCTTCCCCAGGCTGGGACGAGCTAGGACCTGACCAGTGGGTAGTCTCTCCTTCCCCCAGGCTGGGACGAGCTAGGACCTGACCAGTGGGTAGTCTCTCCTTCCCCCAGGGTCCAGGCTGGGACGAGCTAGGGGTAGTCTCTTCTTCCCAGGCTGATGTGGGTAGTCTCTCCTTCCCCCAGGCTGGGACGAGCTAGGACCTGACCAGTGGGTAGTCTCTCCTTCCCCCAGGCTGGGACGAGCTAGCTGACCAGGACCTGACCAGTGGGTAGTCTCTCCTTCCCCCAGGGTCCAGGCTGGGACTCTCCTTCCCCCAGCTGGGACGACCTGACCAGTGGGTAGTCTCTCCTTCCCCCAGGCTGGGACGAGCTAGGACCTGACCAGTGGGTAGTCTCTCCTTCCCCCAGGCTGGGACGAGCTAGGACCTGACCAGTGGGTAGTCTCTCCTTCCCCCAGGCTGGGACGAGCTAGGACCTGACCAGTGGGTAGTCTCTCCTTCCCCCAGGCTGGGATGAGCTAGGACCTGACCAGTGGGTAGTCTCTCCTTCCCCCAGGGTCCAGGTTGGGACGAGCTAGGACCTGACCAGTGGGTAGTCTCTCCTTCCCCCAGGATGGGACGAGCTAGGACCTGACCAGTGGGTAGTCTCTCCTTCCCCCAGGGTCCAGGCTGGGACGAGCTAGGACCTGACCAGTGGGTAGTCTCTCCTTCCCCCAGGCTGGGACCTGACCAGTGGGTAGTCTCTCCTTCCCTCAGGCTGGGACGAGCTAGGACCTGACCAGTGGGTAGTCTCTCCTTCCCCCAGGCTGGGACGAGCTAGGACCTGACCAGTGGGTAGTCTCTCCTTCCCCCAGGTTGGGACGAGCTAGGACCTGACCAGTGGGTGGTCTCTCCTTCCCCCAGGCTGGGACGAGCTAGTATCCCACACCATGTGCCTGTCATGGGGCTGTAACTCTGCTGTGGGGGTGAAGTAGAGAGCAGGGAGCTGTAGAGAAGGAGGGGGGTTGGAAGGAGACGTGACGGAGCCTAGGTACCCTCCCCCAGGCTGGGACGAGCTAAACACCCAGCACTGGGGGCTGGGGGGGTGATGTGCCAGGTTGAGAGAAAGGGCTCTGTCTGATTAAAGGGTATTAACAGCATCTGATCTCAGAGTCTAGTGACTGGGGAGGTTAGGGGAGGTTAGGGAGGGGAGGGGGGGGAGGGGAGGGGAGGGGGGGTTGATGTAGGAGTCTAGTGACTGGGGAGGGGAGGGGGAGGTTAGGGTTGATGTCTCCTTCCCCCAGGAGTCTAGTGACTGGGGAGGGGAGGGGAGGTTAGGGTTGATGTGAGGAGTCTAGTGACTGGGGAGGGGAGGGAGGGGAGGTTAGTCTCTCCTTCCCCCAGGCTGGGACGATGTAGGAGTCTAGTGACTGGGGAGGGGAGGGAGAGGGAGGTTAGGGTTGATGTAGGAGTCTAGTGACTGGGGAGGGGAGGGAGAGGTTAGGGTTGATGTAGGAGTCTAGTGACTGGGGAGGGAGGGGAGGTTAGGGTTGATGTCCCCCAGTCTAGTGACTGGGGAGAGAGGGGGAGGGGGAGGTTAGGGTTGATGTAGGAGTCTAGTGACTGGGGAGGGAGGGACCAGGTTAGGTTGATGTAGGAGTCTAGTGACTGGGGAGGGGAGGGGAGGTTAGGGTTGATGTAGGAGTCTAGTGACTGGGGAGGGGAGGGGAGGTTAGGGTTGATGTAGGAGTCTAGTGACTGGGGAGGGGAGGGGAGGTTAGGTTGATGTAGGAGTCTAGTGACTGGGGAGGGAGGGGGAGGTTAGGGTTGATGTAGGAGTCTAGTGACTGGGGAGGGGGGGGGTTAGGGTTGATGTAGGAGTCTAGTGACTGGGGAGGGAGGGGGGGTTGAGGGGGAGGTTAGGGTTGATGTAGGAGTCTAGTGACTGGGGAGGGGAGGGGGGAGGTTAGGGTTGATGTAGGAGTCTAGTGACTGGGGAGGGGAGGTTAGGGTTGATGTAGGAGTCTAGTGACTGGGGAGGGGAGGGGAGGGGAGGTTAGGGTTGATGTAGGAGTCTAGTGACTGGGGAGGGAGGGGAGGGGAGGGAGGTTAGGGTTGATGTAGGAGTCTAGTGACTGGGGAGGGAGGGGAGGTTAGGGTTGATGTAGGAGTCTAGTGACTGGGGAGGGAGGGGGAGGTTAGGGTTGATGTAGGAGTCTAGTGACTGGGGAGGGGAGGGGGGAGGTTAGGGTTGATGTAGGAGTCTAGTGACTGGGGAGGAGGGGGGAGGTTAGGGTTGATGTAGGAGTCTAGTGACTGGGGGAGGGGGGTTGAGGGGAGGTTAGGGTTGATGTAGGAGTCTAGTGACTGGGGAGGGGAGGGGAGGTTAGGGTTGATGTAGGAGTCTAGTGACTGGGGAGGGGAGGGGAGGTTAGGGTTGATGTAGGAGTCTAGTGACTGGGGAGGGGAGGGGGAGGTTAGGGTTGATGTAGGAGTCTAGTGACTGGGGAGGGAGGGGAGGTTAGGGTTGATGTAGGAGTCTAGTGACTGGGGAGGGGAGGGGAGGTTAGGGTTGATGTAGGAGTCTAGTGACTGGGGAGGGAGGGGGAGGTTAGGGTTGATGTGTAGGAGTCTAGTGACTGGGGAGGGAGGGGAGGTTAGGGTTGATGTAGGAGTCTAGTGACTGGGGAGGGGAGGGGAGGTTAGGGTTGATGTAGGAGTCTAGTGACTGGGGAGGGGAGGGAGGGGAGGTTAGGGGTTGATGTAGGAGTCTAGTGACTGGGGAGGGAGGGGAGGTTAGGGTTGAGGTTTAGGGTTGATGTAGGAGTCTAGTGACTGGGGAGGGAGGGGGAGGTTAGGGTTGATGTAGGAGTCTAGTGACTGGGGAGGGGAGGAGGTTAGGGTTGATGTAGGAGTCTAGTGACTGGGGAGGGGGGAGGGGAGGTTAGGGTTGATGTAGGAGTCTAGTGACTGGGGAGGGAGGGGGAGGTTAGGGTTGATGTAGGAGTCTAGTGACTGGGGAGGGGAGGGAGGGGAGGTTAGGGTTGATGTAGGAGTCTAGTGACTGGGGAGGGAGGGGAGGTTAGGGTTGATGTAGGAGTCTAGTGACTGGGGAGGGGAGGGGGAGGTTAGGGTTGATGTAGGAGTCTAGTGACTGGGGAGGGGAGGGGAGGTTAGGGTTGATGTAGGAGTCTAGTGACTGGGGAGGGGGGGAGGTTAGGGTTGATGTAGGAGTCTAGTGACTGGGGAGGGAGGGAGGTTAGGGTTGATGTAGGAGTCTAGTGACTGGGGAGGGGAGGGGAGGTTAGGGTTGATGTAGGAGTCTAGTGACTGGGGAGGGGAGGGGGAGGTTAGGGTTGATGTAGGAGTCTAGTGACTGGGGAGGGGAGGGGAGGTTAGGGTTGATGTGGGAGTCTAGTGACTGGGGAGGGGAGGGGAGGTTAGGGTTGATGTAGGAGTCTAGTGACTGGGGAGGGGAGGGGAGGTTAGGGTTGATGTAGGAGTCTAGTGACTGGGGAGGGGAGGGGGAGGTTAGGGTTGATGTAGGAGTCTAGTGACTGGGGAGGGAGGGGAGGTTAGGGTTGATGTAGGAGTCTAGTGACTGGGGAGGGGAGGGGAGGTTAGGGTTGATGTAGGAGTCTAGTGACTGGGGAGGGAGGGGAGGTTAGGGTTGATGTAGGAGTCTAGTGACTGGGGAGGGAGGGAGGGAGGTTAGGGTTGATGTAGGAGTCTAGTGACTGGGGAGGGGAGGGGGGGAGGTTAGGGTTGATGTAGGAGTCTAGTGACTGGGGAGGGAGGGGAGGTTAGGGTTGATGTAGGAGTCTAGTGACTGGGGGGGAGGGGAGGTTAGGGTTGATGTAGGAGTCTAGTGACTGGGGAGGGAGGGGAGGTTAGGGTTGATGTAGGAGTCTAGTGACTGGGGAGGGAGGGGAGGTTAGGGTTGATGTAGGAGTCTAGTGACTGGGGAGGGGGAGGGGAGGTTAGGGTTGATGTAGGAGTCTAGTGAGGGGAGGAGGTTAGGGCTGATGTAGGAGTCTAGTGACTGGGGAGGGAGGGGGGTTAGGGTTGATGTAGGAGTCTAGTGACTGGGGAGGGAGGGGGGTTAGGGTTGATGTAGGAGTCTAGTGACTGGGGAGGGGGGGGAGGTTAGGGTTGATGTAGGAGTCTAGTGACTGGGGAGGGGAGGGAGGTTAGGGTTGATGTAGGAGTCTAGTGACTGGGGAGGGAGGGGGAGGTTAGGGTTGATGTAGGAGTCTAGTGACTGGGGAGGGGAGGGGAGGTTAGGGTTGATGTAGGAGTCTAGTGACTGGGGAGGGAGGGGAGGTTAGGGTTGATGGGAGTCTAGTGACTGGGGAGGAGGGGAGGTTAGGGTTGATGTAGGAGTCTAGTGACTGGGGAGGGGAGGGAGGTTAGGGTTGATGTAGGAGTCTAGTGACTGGGGGAGGGGAGGGGAGGTTAGGGTTGATGTAGGAGTCTAGTGACTGGGGAGGGGAGGGGAGGTTAGGGTTGATGTAGGAGTCTAGTGACTGGGGAGGGGAGGGGGAGGTTAGGGTTGATGTAGGAGTCTAGTGACTGGGGAGGAGGGGAGGTTAGGGTTGAGTAGGAGTCTGTGACTGGGGAGTTAGTGACTGGGTGACTGGGGAGGGGAGGTTAGGGTTGATGTAGGAGTCTAGTGACTGGGGAGGGGAGGGGAGGTTAGGGTTGATGTAGGAGTCTAGTGACTGGGGAGGGGAGGGGGAGGTTAGGGTTGATGTAGGAGTCTAGTGACTGGGGAGGGAGGGGAGGTTAGGGTTGATGTAGGAGTCTAGTGACTGGGGAGGGGAGGGGAGGTTAGGGTTGATGTAGGAGTCTAGTGACTGGGGAGGGGAGGGGAGGTTAGGGTTGATGTAGGAGTCTAGTGACTGGGGAGGGGAGGGGAGGTTAGGGTTGATGTAGGAGTCTAGTGACTGGGGAGGGGAGGGGAGGTTAGGGTTGATGTAGGAGTCTAGTGACTGGGGAGGAGGGGTTAGGGGAGGTTAGGGTTGATGATAGGAGTCTAGTGACTGGGGAGGGAGGGGAGGTTAGGGTTGATGTAGGAGTCTAGTGACTGGGGAGGGGAGGGGGAGGTTAGGGTTGATGTAGGAGTCTAGTGACTGGGGAGGGGAGGGGAGGTTAGGGTTGATGTAGGAGTCTAGTGACTGGGGAGGGAGGGGAGGTTAGGGTTGATGTAGGAGTCTAGTGACTGGGGAGGGAGGAGGATGGAGGTTAGGGTTGATGTAGGAGTCTAGTGACTGGGGAGGGGAGGGGGAGGTTAGGGTTGATGTAGGAGTCTAGTGACTGGGGAGGGGAGGGGGAGGTTAGGGTTGATGTAGGAGTCTAGTGACTGGGGAGGGGAGGGAGGAGGTTAGGGTTGATGTAGGAGTCTAGTGACTGGGGAGGGGTAGGAGGTGACTGGGGAGGGAGGGGGAGGTTAGGGTTGATGGGGAGTCTAGTGACTGGGGAGGGAGGGGGAGGTTAGGGTTGATGTAGGAGTCTAGTGACTGGGGAGGGGGTTAGGGTTGATGTAGGAGTCTAGTGACTGGGGAGGGGAGGGGAGGTTAGGGTTGATGTAGGAGTCTAGTGACTGGGGAGGGAGGGGGAGGTTAGGGTTGATGTAGGAGTCTAGTGACTGGGGAGGGGGGGAGGTTAGGGTTGATGTAGGAGTCTAGTGACTGGGGAGGGGAGGGGAGGTTAGGGTTGATGTAGGAGTCTAGTGACTGGGGAGGGAGGGGAGGTTAGGGTTGATGTAGGAGTCTAGTGACTGGGGAGGAGGGGGAGGTTAGGGTTGATGTAGGAGTCTAGTGACTGGGGAGGGGAGGGAGGTTAGGGTTGATGTAGGAGTCTAGTGACTGGGGAGGGAGGGAGGTTAGGGTTGATGTAGGAGTCTAGTGACTGGGGAGGGAGGGGAGGTTAGGGTTGATGTAGGAGTCTAGTGACTGGGGAGGGGAGGGGAGGTTAGGGTTGATGTAGGAGTCTAGTGACTGGGGAGGGGAGGGGGTTAGGTTAGGGTTGATGTAGGAGTCTAGTGACTGGGGAGGGAGGAGGTTAGGGTTGATGTAGGAGTCTAGTGACTGGGGAGGGGAGGGGAGGTTAGGGTTGATGTAGGAGTCTAGTGACTGGGGAGGGGAGGGGGAGGTTAGGGTTGATGTAGGAGTCTAGTGACTGGGGAGGGGAGGGGGTTAGGGTTGATGTAGGAGTCTAGTGACTGGGGAGGGGAGGGGGGAGGTTAGGGTTGATGTAGGAGTCTAGTGACTGGGGAGGGGAGGGGGAGGTTAGGGTTGATGTAGGAGTCTAGTGACTGGGGAGGGAGGGGAGGTTAGGGTTGATGTAGGAGTCTAGTGACTGGGGAGGGGGGGGAGGTTAGGGATTGATGTGACTGGGGAGGGAGTCTAGTGACTGGGGAGGGGAGGGGGAGGTTAGGGTTGATGTAGGAGTCTAGTGAC
Organism: Oncorhynchus nerka; assembly: GCF_034236695.1. Taxonomy (NCBI): domain Eukaryota; kingdom Metazoa; phylum Chordata; class Actinopteri; order Salmoniformes; family Salmonidae; genus Oncorhynchus; species Oncorhynchus nerka. The sequence continues at coordinate 253,796 of NW_027040446.1, forward strand.
TGGGGAGGGAGGGGAGGTTAGGGTTGATGTAGGAGTCTAGTGACTGGGGAGGGGGGGAGGGGGAGGTTAGGGGTTGATGTAGGAGTCTAGTGACTGGGGAGGGAGGGGAGGTTAGGGTTGATGTAGGAGTCTAGTGACTGGGGAGGGAGGGGGTTGAGGTTAGGACTGGGGAGGGGAGGAGGGGAGATGTAGGAGTCTAGTGACTGGGGAGGGAGGGGAGGTTAGGGTTGATGTAGGAGTCTAGTGACTGGGGAGGGAGGGGAGGTTAGGGTTGATGTAGGAGTCTAGTGACTGGGGAGGGAGGTTAGGGTTGATGGGGTCTAGGGGGAGGGAGGGGAGGTTAGGGTTGATGTAGGAGTCTAGTGACTGGGGGGAGGGGAGGTTAGGGTTGATGTAGGAGTCTAGTGACTGGGGAGGGGAGGGGAGGTTAGGGTTGATGTAGGAGTCTAGTGACTGGGGAGGGGAGGGGGAGGTTAGGGTTGATGTAGGAGTCTAGTGACTGGGGAGGGAGGGGAGGTTAGGGTTGATGTAGGAGTCTAGTGACTGGGGAGGGGAGGGGAGGTTAGGGTTGATGTAGGAGTCTAGTGACTGGGGAGGGGAGGGGAGGTTAGGGTTGATGTAGGAGTCTAGTGACTGGGGAGGGGAGGAGGTTAGGGTTGATGTAGGAGTCTAGTGACTGGGGAGGAGGGGAGGGAGGTTGATAGGGTGACTGGGGAGGGGAGGGGGAGGTTAGGGTTGAGTGACTGACTGGGAGGGGGGGAGGTTAGGGTTGATGTAGGAGTCTAGTGACTGGGGAGGGAGGGGGGGAGGTTAGGGTTGATGTAGGAGTCTAGTGACTGGGGAGGGAGGGGGAGGTTAGGGGATGTAGGAGTCTAGTGACTGGGGAGGGGAGGTTAGGGTTGATGTAGGAGTCTAGTGACTGGGGAGGGGAGGGGAGGTTAGGGTTGATGTAGGAGTCTAGTGACTGGGGAGGGGAGGGGAGGTTAGGGTTGATGTAGGAGTCTAGTGACTGGGGAGGGGAGGGGAGGTTAGGGTTGATGTAGGAGTCTAGTGACTGGGGAGGGAGGGGAGGTTAGGGTTGATGTAGGAGTCTAGTGACTGGGGAGGGGAGGGGGAGGTTAGGGTTGATGTAGGAGTCTAGTGACTGGGGAGGGGAGGGGAGGTTAGGGTTGATGTAGGAGTCTAGTGACTGGGGAGGGAGGGGAGGTTAGGGATTGATGTAGGAGTCTAGTGACTGGGGAGGGGAGGGGAGGTTAGGGTTGATGTAGGAGTCTAGTGACTGGGGAGGGGAGGGGAGGTTAGGGTTGATGTAGGAGTCTAGTGACTGGGGAGGGAGGGGAGGTTAGGGTTGATGTAGGAGTCTAGTGACTGGGGAGGGAGGGGGGGTTAGGGTTGATGTAGGAGTCTAGTGACTGGGGAGGGGAGGGGAGGTTAGGGTTGATGTAGGAGTCTAGTGACTGGGGAGGGAGGGGAGGTTAGGGTTGATGTAGGAGTCTAGTGACTGGGGAGGGGAGGGGGAGGTTAGGGTTGATGTAGGAGTCTAGTGACTGGGGAGGGGAGGGGAGGTTAGGGTTGATGTAGGAGTCTAGTGACTGGGGAGGGAGGGGGAGGTTAGGGTTGATGTAGGAGTCTAGTGACTGGGGAGGGAGGGGAGGTTAGGGTTGATGTAGGAGTCTAGTGACTGGGGAGGGGAGGGGAGGTTAGGGTTGATGTAGGAGTCTAGTGACTGGGGAGGGGAGGGGAGGTTAGGGTTGATGTAGGAGTCTAGTGACTGGGGAGGGAGGGGGGAGGTTAGGGTTGATGTAGGAGTCTAGTGACTGGGGAGGGAGGAGGTTAGGGTTGATGTAGGAGTCTAGTGACTGGGGAGGGGGGATGTAGGTTAGGGTTGATGTAGGAGTCTAGTGACTGGGGAGGGAGGAGGTTAGGGTTGATGTAGGAGTCTAGTGACTGGGGAGGGGGGGAGGTTAGGGTTGATGTAGGAGTCTAGTGACTGGGGAGGGGAGGGGGAGGTTAGGGTTGATGTAGGAGTCTAGTGACTGGGGAGGGAGGGGAGGTTAGGGTTGATGTAGGAGTCTAGTGACTGGGGAGGGAGGGGAGGTTAGGGTTGATGTAGGAGTCTAGTGACTGGGGAGGGGGGAGGTTAGGGTTGATGTAGGAGTCTAGTGACTGGGGAGGGGAGGGGAGGTTAGGGTTGATGTAGGAGTCTAGTGACTGGGGAGGGAGGGGGAGGTTAGGGTTGATGTAGGAGTCTAGTGACTGGGGAGGGAGGGGAGGTTAGGGTTGATGTAGGAGTCTAGTGACTGGGGAGGGGAGGGGAGGTTAGGGTTGATGTAGGAGTCTAGTGACTGGGGAGGGGAGGGGGAGGTTAGGGATGGGAGTCTAGTGACTGGGGAGGGAGGGGAGGTTAGGGTTGATGTAGGAGTCTAGTGACTGGGGGGGAGGGGAGGGGGAGGTTAGGGTTGATGTAGGAGTCTAGTGACTGGGGAGGGGAGGGGAGGTTAGGGTTGATGTAGGAGTCTAGTGACTGGGGAGGGGGAGGTTAGGGTTGATGTAGGAGTCTAGTGACTGGGGAGGGAGGGGAGGTTAGGGTTGATGTAGGAGTCTAGTGACTGGGGAGGGAGGGGAGGTTAGGGTTGATGTAGGAGTCTAGTGACTGGGGAGGGGAGGGGAGGTTAGGTTGATGTAGGAGTCTAGTGACTGGGGAGGGGAGGGGGAGGTTAGGGTTGATGTAGGAGTCTAGTGACTGGGGAGGGAGGGAGGTTAGGGATGTAGGAGTCTAGTGACTGGGGAGGGGGGGAGGTTAGGTTGATGTGAGAGTCTAGTGACTGGGGGGAGGGAGGGGAGGTTAGGGTTGATGTAGGAGTCTAGTGACTGGGGAGGGGAGGGGAGGTTAGGGTTGATGTAGGAGTCTAGTGACTGGGGAGGGAGAGGAGGTTAGGGTTGATGTAGGAGTCTAGTGACTGGGGAGGGGAGGGAGGGGGAGGTTAGGGTTGATGTAGGAGTCTAGTGACTGGGGAGGGGAGGGGGAGGTTAGGGTTGATGTAGGAGTCTAGTGACTGGGGAGGGGAGGAGGGGAGGTTAGGGTTGATGTAGGAGTCTAGTGACTGGGGAGGGGAGGGGGAGGTTAGGGTTGATGTAGGAGTCTAGTGACTGGGGAGGGGAGGGGAGGTTAGGGTTGATGTAGGAGTCTAGTGACTGGGGAGGGGAGGGGAGGTTAGGGTTGATGTAGGAGTCTAGTGACTGGGGAGGGAGGGGAGGTTAGGGTTGATGTAGGAGTCTAGTGACTGGGGAGGGAGAGGTTAGGGTTGATGTAGGAGTCTAGTGACTGGGGGAGGGGAGGGGAGGTTAGGGTTGATGTAGGAGTCTAGTGACTGGGGAGGGGGGGAGGTTAGGGTTGATGTAGGAGTCTAGTGACTGGGGAGGGGAGAGGGGAGGTTAGGGTTGATGTAGGAGTCTAGTGACTGGGGAGGGAGGGGAGGTTAGGGTTGATGTAGGAGTCTAGTGACTGGGGAGGGGAGGGGAGGTTAGGGTTGATGTAGGAGTCTAGTGACTGGGGAGGGAGGGGGAGGTTAGGGTTGATGTAGGAGTCTAGTGACTGGGGAGGGAGGGGAGGTTAGGGTTGATGTAGGAGTCTAGTGACTGGGGAGGGAGGGGAGGTTAGGGTTGATGTAGGAGTCTAGTGACTGGGGAGGGGAGGGGAGGTTAGGGTTGATGTAGGAGTCTAGTGACTGGGGAGGGAGGGGAGGTTAGGGTTGATGTAGGAGTCTAGTGACTGGGGAGGGGAGGGGAGGTTAGGGTTGATGTAGGAGTCTAGTGACTGGGGAGGGGAGGGGAGGTTAGGGTTGATGTAGGAGTCTAGTGACTGGGGAGGGGGTTAGGGGAGGTTAGGGGGGAGGGAGGAGGGGAGGTTGATGTAGGAGTCTAGTGACTGGGGAGGGGGGAGGTTAGGGTTGATGTAGGAGTCTAGTGACTGGGGAGGGAGGGGGAGGTTAGGGTTGATGTAGGAGTCTAGTGACTGGGGGGGGGAGGGAGGGTTGATGTAGGGTTGATGTAGGAGTCTAGTGACTGGGGAGGGGAGGGGGGAGGTTAGGGTTGATGTAGGAGTCTGTGACTGGGGAGGGAGGGGAGGGGAGGTTAGGGTTGATGTAGGAGTCTAGTGACTGGGGAGGGGGAGGTTAGGGTTGATGTAGGAGTCTAGTGACTGGGGAGGGGAGGGGAGGTTAGGGTTGATGTAGGAGTCTAGTGACTGGGGAGGGGAGGAGGGGTCTAGTGACTTAGGGTTGATGTAGGAGTCTAGTGACTGGGGAGGGGAGGGGGAGGTTAGGGGTTGATGTAGGAGTCTAGTGACTGGATGGGAGGGACTGGGGGGGGAGGTTAGGGTTGATGTAGGAGTCTAGTGACTGGGGAGGGAGGGGAGGTTAGGGTTGATGTAGGAGTCTAGTGACTGGGGAGGGAGGGGAGGTTAGGGTTGATGTAGGAGTCTAGTGACTGGGGAGGGGAGGGGGGGGAGGTTAGGGTTGATGTAGGAGTCTAGTGACTGGGGAGGGAGGGGGGTTAGGTTGATGTAGGAGTCTAGTGACTGGGGAGGGGAGGGGGAGGTTAGGGTTGATGTAGGAGTCTAGTGACTGGGGAGGGGAGGTTAGGGTTGATGTAGGAGTCTAGTGACTGGGGAGGGAGGGGAGGGGGAGGTTAGGGTTGAGTGACTGGGGAGGGTTAGGTTGACTGGGGACTGGGGAGGGAGGGGAGGTTAGGGTTGATGTAGGAGTCTAGTGACTGGGGAGGGGGGAGGTTAGGGTTGATGTAGGAGTCTAGTGACTGGGGAGGGGGGGAGGTTAGGGTTGATGTAGGAGTCTAGTGACTGGGGAGGGGAGGGGGGGAGGTTAGGGTTGATGTAGGAGTCTAGTGACTGGGGAGGGAGGGGAGGTTAGGGTTGATGTAGGAGTCTAGTGACTGGGGAGGGGGAGGTTAGGGGGGAGGGGGGAGGGGGAGGTGATGTAGGAGTCTAGTGACTGGGGAGGGAGGGGAGGTTAGGGTTGATGTAGGAGTCTAGTGACTGGGGAGGAGGGGAGGGAGGTAGGAGTCTAGTGACTGGGGAGGGGGGAGGTTAGGGTTGATGAGTCTAGTGACTGGGGAGGGGAGGGAGGTTAGGGTTGATGTAGGAGTCTAGTGACTGGGGAGGGGAGGGGGAGGTTAGGGTTGATGTAGGAGTCTAGTGACTGGGGAGGGAGGGGAGGTTAGGGTTGATGTAGGAGTCTAGTGACTGGGGAGGGGAGGGGAGGTTAGGGTTGATGTAGGAGTCTAGTGACTGGGGAGGGGAGGGGGAGGTTAGGGTTGATGTAGGAGTCTAGTGACTGGGGAGGGAGGGAGGGGAGGTTAGGGTTGATGTAGGAGTCTAGTGACTGGGGAGGGAGGGGAGGTTAGGGTTGATGTAGGAGTCTAGTGACTGGGGAGGGGAGGGGAGGTTAGGGTTGATGTAGGAGTCTAGTGACTGGGGAGGGGAGGGAGAGGTTAGGGTTGATGTAGGAGTCTAGTGACTGGGGAGGGGAGGGGATGTAGGAGTCTAGGTTAGGGTTGATGTAGGAGTCTAGTGACTGGGGAGGGAGGGGAGGTTAGGGTTGATGTAGGAGTCTAGTGACTGGGGAGGGGAGGGGAGGTTAGGGTTGATGTAGGAGTCTAGTGACTGGGGAGGGGGGTTGAGGGGTCTAGGTTAGGGTTGATGTAGGAGTCTAGTGACTGGGGAGGGAGGGGAGGTTAGGGTTGATGTAGGAGTCTAGTGACTGGGGAGGGAGGGGGGAGGTTAGGGTTGATGTAGGAGTCTAGTGACTGGGGAGGGGGAGGTTAGGGTTGATGTAGGAGTCTAGTGACTGGGGAGGGGAGGGGAGGTTAGGGTTGATGTAGGAGTCTAGTGACTGGGGAGGGGGAGGTTAGGGTTGATGTAGAGTCTAGTGACTGGGGAGGGGGGAGGTTAGGGTTGATGTAGGAGTCTAGTGACTGGGGAGGGAGGGGAGGGGGAGGTTAGGGTTGATGTAGGAGTCTAGTGACTGGGGAGGGGAGGGGGAGGTTAGGGTTGATGTAGGAGTCTAGTGACTGGGGAGGGGAGGTTAGGGTTGGGTTGATGTAGGAGTCTAGTGACTGGGGAGGGAGGGGGGGAGGTTAGGGGGAGGTTGATGTAGGAGTCTAGTGACTGGGGAGGGGAGGTTAGGGTTGATGTAGGAGTCTAGTGACTGGGGAGGGAGGGGGAGGTTAGGGTTGATGTAGGAGTCTAGTGACTGGGGAGGGGAGGTTAGGGTTGATGTAGGAGTCTGGTGACTGGGGAGGGGGGGAGGTTAGGGTTGATGTAGGAGTCTAGTGACTGGGGAGGGGAGGTTAGGGTTGATGTAGGAGTCTAGTGACTGGGGAGGAGGAGGGGGGGAGGTTAGGGTTGATGTAGGAGTCTAGTGACTGGGGAGGGGGAGGGGAGGTTAGGGTTGATGTAGGAGTCTAGTGACTGGGGGGGAGGGGAGGTTAGGGTTGATGTAGGAGTCTAGTGACTGGGGAGGGGAGGGGGAGGTTAGGGTTGATGTAGGAGTCTAGTGACTGGGGAGGGGAGGGGAGGTTAGGGTTGATGTAGGAGTCTAGTGACTGGGGAGGGGAGGGGAGGTTAGGGTTGATGTAGGAGTCTAGTGACTGGGGAGGGAGGGGAGGGGAGGTTAGGGTTGATGTAGGAGTCTAGTGACTGGGGAGGGAGGGGGAGGTTAGGGTTGATGTAGGAGTCTAGTGACTGGGGAGGGAGGGGGAGGTTAGGGTTGATGTAGGAGTCTAGTGACTGGGGAGGGGGAGGTTAGGGTTGATGTAGGAGTCTAGTGACTGGGGGGAGGGAGGGGAGGTTAGGGTTGATGTAGGAGTCTAGTGACTGGGAGAGGGGAGGTTAGGGTTGATGTAGGAGTCTAGTGACTGGGGAGGGAGGGGAGGTTAGGGTTGATGTAGGAGTCTAGTGACTGGGGAGGGGGGGAGGTTAGGGTTGATGTAGGAGTCTAGTGACTGGGGAGGGGAGGAGAGGGGAGGTTAGGGGTTGATGTAGGAGTCTAGTGACTGGGGAGGGGAGGGGTTAGGGTTGATGTAGGAGTCTAGTGACTGGGGAGGGGAGGTTAGGGTTGATGTAGGAGTCTAGTGACTGGGGAGGGGAGGTTAGGGTTGATGTAGGAGTCTAGTCACTGGGGAGGGAGGGGAGGTTAGGGTTGATGTAGGAGTCTAGTGACTGGGGAGGGGAGGTTAGGGTTGATGTAGGAGTCTAGTGACTGAGGAGGGGAGGGGAGGGGAGGTTAGGGTTGATGTAGCAGTCTAGTGACTAGGGGAGGGAGGGGAGGTTAGGGTTGATGTAGGAGTCTAGTGACTGGGGAGGGGAGGGGAGGTTAGGGTTGATGTAGGAGTCTAGTGACTGGGGAGGGGAGGGGAGGTTAGGGTTGATGTAGGAGTCTAGTGAATGAGGAGAGGAGGGGAGGGGGAGGTTAGGGTTGATGTAGGAGTCTAGTGACTGGGGAGGGGAGGTTAGGGTTGATGTAGGAGTCTAGTGACTGGGGAGGGGAGGTTAGGGTTGATGTAGGAGTCTAGTGACTGGGGAGGGGAGGTTAGGGTTGATGTAGGAGTCTAGTGACTGGGGAGGGGAGGTTAGGGTTGATGTAGGAGTCTAGTGACTGGGGAGGAGAGGGGGGAGGTGCAGCCATACTTGGTTTAATGGTACCTTTACACAAAGAGAGAGAGAGAGAGAGAGAGAGAGAGAGAGAGGGTAAAGATAAACCTCCTCTGGGGTTTCCTCTCTGCTAAGTCATCTTGACAGATAAACCTCCTCTCCGTTTCCTCTCTGCTAAGTCATCTTGACAGATAAATCTCCTCTCCGTTTCATCTCTGCTAAGTCATCTTGACAGATAAACCTCCTCTCCGTTTCCTCTCTGCTAAGTCATCTTGACAGATAAACCTCCTCTCCGTTTCCTCTCTGCTAAGTCATCTTGACAGATAAACCTCCTCTCCGTTTCCTCTCTGCTAAGTCATCTTGACAGATAAGAGCGAGAGATGGGGAGAGAGCAGCACCATGATGTAGGGACCAGCCAACCAGGAAAGCCCTGTGATGGAGTCAACCATCTGCTGGAGAGAGAGAGCAGCACCATGATGTAGGGACCAGCCAACCAGGAAAGCCCTGTGATGGAGTCAACCATCTGCTGGAGAGAGAGAGAGAGAGAGAGAGCAGCACCATGATGTAGGGACCAGTCAACCAGGAAAGCCCTGTGATGGAGTCAACCATCTGCTGGAGAGAGAGAGAGAGAGAGAGAGCAGCACCATGATGTAGGGACCAGCCAACCAGGAAAGCCCTGTGATGGAGTCAACCATCTGCTGGAGAGAGAGAGAGAGAGAGCAGCACCATGATGTAGGGACCAGCCAACCAGGAAAGCCCTGTGATGGAGTCAACCATCTGCTGGAGAGAGAGAGCAGCACCATGATGTAGGGACCAGCCAACCAGGAATGCCCTGTGATGGAGTCAACCATCTGCTGGAGAGAGAGAGAGAGAGCAGCACCATGATGTAGGGACCAGCCAACCAGGAAAGCCCTGTGATGGAGTCAACCATCTGCTGGAGAGAGAGAGAGAGCAGCACCATGATGTAGGGACCAGCCAACCAGGAAAGCCCTGTGATGGAGCCAACCATCTGCTGGAGAGAGAGAGAGAGCAGCACCATGATGTAGGGACCAGCCAACCAGGAAAGCCCTGTGATGGAGTCAACCATCTGCTGGAGAGAGAGAGAGCAGCACCATGATGTAGGGACCAGCCAACCAGGAAAGCCCTGTGATGGAGTCAACCATCTGCTGGAGAGAGAGAGAGAGCAGCACCATGATGTAGGGACCAGCCAACCAGGAAAGCCCTGTGATGGAGTCAACCATCTGCTGGAGAGAGAGAGAGAGTAGCACCATGATGTAGGGACCAGCCAACCAGGAAAGCCCTGTGATGGAGTCAACCATCTGCTGGAGAGAGAGAGAGAGAGCAGCACCATGATGTAGGGACCATCCACCAACCAGGAAAGCCCTGTGAAAGAGTCAACCATCTGCTGGAGAGAGAGAGAGAGCAGCACCATGATGTAGGGACCAGCCAACCAGGAAAGCCCCGTGATGGAGTCAACCATCTGCTGGAGAGAGAGAGAGAGCAGCACCATGATGTAGGGACCAGCCAACCAGGAAAGCCCTGTGATGGAGTCAACCATCTGTTTGTTTCATCACCGCTGTTACGGTTTTAATGAAGACTAGATTTCATTACATAGCGCTCTGTTGTCACTGCTCCCTCTACCGCTCTGTTACCCTCTCTCTGGCACGGGGCTCTGTTACCCTGGCTCTCTCTCTCTGGCACGGGGCTCTGTTACCCTGGCTCTCTCTCTCTGGCACGGGGCTCTGTTACCCTGGCACGCGCTCTCTGGCACGGGGCTCTGTTACCCTGGCTCTCTCTCTCTCTGGCATGGGGCTCTGTTACCCTGGCTCTCTCTCTCTCTCTCTCTCTCTGGCACGGGGCTCTGTTACCCTGGCTCTCTCTCTCTCTCTGGCACGGGGCTCTGTTACCCTGGCTCTCTCTCTCTGGCACGGGGCTCTGTTACCCTGGCTCTTTCTCTCTGGCACGGGGCTCTGTTAGCCTGGCTCTCTCTCTCTGGCACGGGGCTCTGTTAGCCTGGCTCTCTCTCTCTCTGGCATGGGGCTCTGTTACCCTGGCTCTCTCTCTCTCTCTCTCTCTCTCTCTGGCACGGGGCTCTGTTACCCTGGCTCTCTCTCTCTCTCTGGCACGGGGCTCTGTTACCCTGGCTCTTTCTCTCTGGCACGGGGCTCTGTTAGCCTGGCTCTCTCTCTCTGGCACGGGGCTCTGTTAGCCTGGCTCTCTCTCTCTCTGGCACGGGGCTCTGTTACCCTCTCTCTGGCACGGGGCTCTGTTACCCTCTCTCTGGCACGGGGCTCTGTTACCCTCTCTCTGGCACGGGGCTCTGTTACCCTGGCTCTCTCTCTCTCTCTCTGGCACGGGGCTCTGTTACCATGGCTCTCTCTCTCTGGCACGGGGCTCTGTTACCCTCTCTCTGGCACGGGGCTCTGTTACCCTGGCTCTCTCTCTCTCTGGCACGGGGCTCTGTTACCCTGGCTCTCTCTCTCTGGCACGGGGCTCTGTTACCCTGGCTCTCTCTCTCTGGCACGGGGCTCTGTTACCCTGGATCTCTCTCTCTCTGGCACGGGGCTCTGTTACCCTGGCACGGGGCTCTGTTACCCTGGCTCTCTCTCTCTCTGGCACGGGGCTCTGTTACCCTGGTTCTCTTTCTCTCTCTGGCATTGGGCTCTGTTACCCTGGTTCTCTTTCTCTCTCTGGCACGGGGCACTGTTACCCTGGCTCTCTCTCTCTCTCTGGCACGGGGCTCTGTTACCCTGGCTCTCTCTCTCTCTGGCACGGGGCTCTGTTACCCTGGCTCTGGCTCTCTGGCACGGGGCTCTGTTACCCTGGCTCTCTCTCTCTCTCTGGCACGGAGCTCTGTTACCATGGCTCTCTCTCTCTGGCACGGGGCTCTGTTACCCTGGCTTTCTCTCTCTGGCACGGGGCTCTGTTACCCTGGCTCTCTCTCTCTGGCACGGGGCTCTGTTACCCTGGCTATCTCTCTCTCTGGCACGGGGCTCTGTTACCCTGGCTCTCTCTCTCTCTGGCACGGGGCTCTGTTACCCTGGCTCTGGCTCTCTCTCTGGCACGGGGCTCAGTTACCCTGGCTCTCTCTCTCTCTCTCTGGCACGGGGCTCTGTTACCCAAGCTCTCTCTCTCTGGCACGGGGCTCTGTTACCCAAGCTCTCTCTCTCTGGCACGGGGCTCTGTTACCCAAGCTCTCTCTCTCTGGCACGGGGCTCTGTTACCCAAGCTCTCTCTCTCTGGCACGGGGCTCTGTTACCCAAGCTCTCTCTCTCTGGCACGGGGCTCAGTTACCCTGGCTCTCTCTCTGGCACGGGGCTCTGTTACCCAAGCTCTCTCTCTCTCTCTGGCACGGGGCTCTGTTACCCAAGCTCTCTCTCTCTGGCACGGGGCTCTGTTACCCTGGCTCTCTCTCTCTCTGGCATGGGGCTCTGTTACCCTGGCTCTCTCTCTGGCACGGGGCTCTGTTACCCTGGCCCTCTCTCTGGCACGAGCCTCTACTATGAACTTTCCTGGTGGCCTTTGTTGACAGTTCAATGAGTGTTGACGGGTGTGTGTGTGTGTGTGTGTGTGTGCGCACGCGCGTGCACTGTTCAATTATCTCTTCCTGAAACCATTTTAAATCATCTTTGATATAATTGTAAACGTTATATTCAGGATGTTTATAAAGCGTTAGTTACGTCCCTGAGGTTTTATGGGTATTTTCCGTTTGCCGCGGCAGGAAGAAAAATATGATATTCTGTAAATAATCCCCCATGTGTTCCTGCCTCCTATTGGACAATACTACATCTGTTCTGATAGGACACTTCAACAGTCTGTAGAGAGACCAAGTGTTCAGTTAGCTGGTCAGAAAACAAAAACCTTTAAATAAGGCATGTTCTCTGAACATGTATTATCAAACTAACCCAGAGTCCTAACCCAGAGTCCTAACCCAGAGTCCTAACCCAGAGTCCTAACCCAGAGTCCTAACCCAAATCCAGAGTCCTAACCCAAATCAAGAGTCCTAACCCAAATCCAGAGTCCTAACCCAGAGTCCTAACCCAAATCCAGAGTCCTAACCCAGAGTCCTAACCCAGAGTCCCCTCCCTTCCTCCTAAACTAACCCAGAGTCACCTCCCCTTAAACTAACCCTAACCCAGAGTCCCCTCCTCCTAACCTAACCTTAACCCAGAGTCCCATCCCCCTAAACTAACCCAGTCCCATCCTCCTAAACTAACCCTAACCCAAAGTCCCCTCCCCCAAACTAGCCCTAACGGGCCTGGACATGCGTTGGCTTGAGCAGAGGGACCTTGCGTGCGCTGCAGGTTTTTAATTCATGACGGCGTAGTGTGTTATTAATGGTTTTCTTTGAGACTGTGGTCCCAGCTCTCTTCAGGTCATTGACCAGGTCCTGCCGTGTAGTTCTGGGCTGATCCCTCACCCTCCTCATGATCATTGATGCCCCACGAGATGAGATCTTGCATGGAGCCCCAGACCGAGGGTGATTGACCGTCATCTTGAACTTCTTCCATTTTCTAATAATTGCACCAACAGTTGTTGCCTTCTCACCAAGCTGCTTGCCTATTGTCCTGTAGCCCATCCCAGCCTTGTGCTGGTCTACAATTTTATCCCTGATGTCCTTACACAGCTCTCTGGTCTTGGCCATTGTGGAGAGGTTGGAGTCTGTTTGATTGAGTGTGTGGACAGGTGTCTGTTATACAGGTAACGAGTTCAAACAGGTGCAGTTAATACAGGTAATGAGTGGAGAACAGGAGGGCTTCTTAAAGGAAAACTAACAGGTCTGTGAGAGCCGGAATTCTTACTGGTTGGTAGGTGATCAAATATCAATTTGTCATGCAATAAAATGCAAATGTATTACTTAAAAATCATACAATGTGATTTTCTGGATTTTAGTTTTAGATTCCGTCTCTCACAGTTGAAGTGTACCTATGATAAAAATTACAGACCTCTACATGCTTTGTAAGTAGGAAAACCTGCAAAATCGGCAGTGTATCAAATACTTGTTCTCCCCACTGTACACTGGCAGTCAGATCTAATTTAGCCTGCCCAACACTGTGGTTCAGGATGAACACATCTAAGTGGAAGGAGCTAGAAGCAAGAGAGAGAGACAGAGGCAGACAGAGAGACAGACACAGAGAGAGAGAGACAGAGAGAGAGAGAAATGGCCGAGAAAGCGAGCGCAAGAGGGAAAGAGAGAGATGACTTAATGGGCCTAACCTAACCAGACCTACTTCAGTCATGGGAAAAGGGATATTGTCTTTGTCTCCTTTCCCCGTCTCTGCCTCTATCACTCTCACCCTTCCAAACCTCTTCTGGAGGTTTACAAATTGATATTTGAGGAGGCGCTATGATGAGGCCTCTCTTCTGAACTCCAAAGAGATGAGAGGAGAGGAGGTGAGAGGATGGGAGAGGAGAGCCGGGGAGAGGAAGGGAGAGGAGAGCAGGGGAGAGGATAGGATAGGAGAGCAGGGGAGAGGATAGGAGAGGAGAGCAGGGGAGAGGATAGGAGAGGAGAGCAGGGGAGAGGATAGGAGAGGAGAGCAGGGGAGAGGAGAGGAGAGGAGAGCAAGGGAGAGGATAGGAGAGGAGAGCAGGGGAGGGGATAGGAGAGGAGAGCAAGGGAGAGGATAGGAGAGGAGAGCAGGGGAGAGGATAGGAGAGGAGAGCAAGGGAGAGGATAGGAGAGGAGAGCAATGGAGAGCAGGGGAGAGGATAGGAGAGGAGAGCAGGGGAGAGGATAGGAGAGGAGAGCAATGGAGAGCAGGGGAGAGGAGAGCAGGGGAGAGGATAGGAGAGGAGAGCAATGGAGAGCAGGGGAGAGGAGAGCAGGGGAGGGGATAGGAGAGGAGAGCAATGGAGAGCAGGGGAGAGGAGAGCAGGGGAGAGGATAGGAGAGGAGAGCAATGGAGAGCAGGGGAGAGGAGAGCAGGGGAGGGGATGGGAGAGGAGAGCAGGGGAGGGGATAGGAGAGGAGAGAGGATGGGAGAGGAGAGCAGGGGAGAGGATGGGAGAGGAGAGGAGAGCCGGGGAGAGGAAGGGAGAGGAGAGCCGGGGAGAGGAAGGGAGAGGAGAGCAGGGGAGAGGATAGGAGAGGAGAGCAGGGGAGAGGAAGGGAGAGGAGAGCAGGGAGAGGATAGGAGAGGAGAGCAATGGAGAGCAGGGAGAGGAGAGCAGGGGAGGGGATAGGAGAGGAGAGCAGGGGAGAGGATGGGAGAGGAGAGCAGGGGAGAGGATGGGAGAGGAGAGGAGGAGAGCCGGGGAGAGGAAGGGAGAGGAGAGCCGGGAGAGGAAGGGAGAGAGGAAGGAGAGGAGAGCCGGGGGAGGAAGGGAGAGGAGAGCAGGGAGAGGATAGGAGAGCAGGGGAGAGGAAGGGAGAGAGGAAGGGAGAGGGAGAGCAGGGGGAGGAAGGGAGAGGAGAGCAGGGGGAGGATAGGAGAGGAGAGGATGGGAGAGGCGAGCAGGGGGAGAGAGGATAGGAGAGGAGAGCTGGGGGAGAGGATAGGAGAGAGGAGAGCCGGGGAGGAGGGGAGAGGAGAGCAGGGAGAGGAGGGGAGAGGAGAGCAGGGGAGAGGGATAGGAGAGGAGAGCAGGGGAGAGGATAGGATAGGAGAGGAGAGCAGGGGAGAGGATGGGAGAGGAGAGGAGAGCCGGGGAGAGGGAGAGGAGAGGAGAGGAGAGGAGAGGAGAGGAGAGGAGAGGAGAGGAGAGGAGAGCAGGGGAGAGGATAGGAGAGGAGAGGAGAGCCGGGGAAAGGAGGGGAGAGGAGAGGAGAGGAGAGCCGGGGAGAGGAGGGGAGAGGAGAGCAGGGGAGAGGATGGGAGAGGAGAGCAGGGGAGAGGATGGGAGAGGAGAGCAGAGGAGAGGATGGGAGAGGAGAGCAGGGGAGAGGATAGGAGAGGGCACTGTACCGCTCTGGTCAGGAAAACATGGGGGGAGAGGAGCAACAAAGTGGTCCTACACAAGCCCAGCTACTCTCAGGAAGTGGTATACACACACACACACACGGTAAGTGTGATTGCCCAACTCCACTGCCGACTGGTAGGCACTTTCAGAAGCAGCAATAACAACTCAACAACCCCTCCTCAGTTTAAGAGCCAGAGTGAAATAAAAACAGTCCATAATGACCCTTTCATGACTTCTGAAAGCAGCTCTGTGTGAGGGAGGAGCAGGGAGGAAAAAGAGGCTGTGTGAGGGAGGAGCTGGGAGGATAGAGAGGCTGTGTGAGGGAGGAGCTGGGAGGCTAGAGAGGCTGTGTGAGGGAGGAGCTGGGAGGCTGGAGAGGCTGTGTGAGGGAGGACCTGGGAGGCTGGAGAGGCTGTGTGAGGGAGGAGCTGGGAGGATAGAGAGGCTGTGTGAGGGAGGAGCTGTGAGGCAAGAGAGGCTGTGTGAGGGAGGAGCTGTGAGGCAAGAGAGGCTGTGTGAGGGAGGAGCTGTGAGTCTAGAGGGAGGAGCTGTGAGGCTAGATATGCTGTGTGAGGGAGGAGCTGTGAGGCTAGAGAGGCTGTGAGGGACAAGCTGGGAGGATAGAGAGGCTGTGTGAGGGAGGAGCTGGGAGGATAGAGGGAGGAGCTGTGAGGCTAGATATGCTGTGTGAGGGAGGAGCTGTGAGGCTAGAGAGGCTGTGAGGGACAAGCTGGGAGGATAGAGAGGCTGTGTGAGGGAGGAGCTGGGAGGATAGAGAGGCTGTGTAAGGGAGGAGCTGGGAGGATAGAACGGAAGTGTGAGGGAGGAGCTGGGAGGATAGAGAGGCTGTGTGAGGGAGGAGCTGGGAGGAAAAAGAGGCTGTGTGAGGGAGGAGATGGGAGGAAAAAGAGGCTGTGTGAGGGAGGAGATGGGAGGAAAAAGAGGCTGTGTGAGGGAGGAGCTGGGAGGATAGAGAGGCTGTGTGAGGGAGGAGCTGGGAGGATAGAGAGGCTGTGTGAGGGAGGAGCTGTGAGGCTAGAGAGGCTGTGTGAGGGAGGAACTGTGAGGCCAGAGAGGCTGTGTGAGGGAGGAGCTGTGAGGCCAGAGAGGCTGTGTGAGGGAGGAGCTGTGAGGCTAGAGAAACTGTGTGAGAGAGGAGCTGTGAGTTCAGAGAGGCTGTGAGGGAGGAGCTGTGAGGCCAGAGGGAGGGACTGTGAGGCCAGAGAGGCTGTGTGAGGGAGGACCTGTGAGGCTAGAGAGGCTGTGTAAGGGAGGAGCTGGGAGGATAGAGAGGCTGTGTGAGGGAGGAGCTGGGAGGATAGAGATGCTGTGTAAGGGAGGAGCTGGGAGGATAGAGAGGCTGTGTGAGGGAGGAGCTGGGAGGAAAAAGAGGCTGTGTGAGGGAGGAGATGGGAGGAAAAAGAGGCTGTGTGAGGGAGGAGCTGGGGGGATAGAGAGGCTGTGTGAGGGAGGAGCTGGGAGGAAAAAGAGGCTGTGTGAGGGAGGATCTGGGAGGATAGAGAGGCTGTGTGAGGGAGGAGCTGGGAGGATATAGAGGCTGTGTGAGGGAGGAGCTATAGAGGCTGTGTGAGGGAGAAGATGGGATGATAGAGAGGATGTGTGAGGGAGGAGCTGTGAGGCAAGAGAGGCTGTGTGAGGGGGGAGCTGTGAGGCAAGAGAGGCTGTGTGAGGGAGGAGCTGTGAGACTAGAGGGAGGAGCTGTGAGGCTAGATATGCTGTGTGAGGGAGGAGCTGTGAGGCTAGAGAGGCTGTGAGGGACAAGCTGGGAGGATAGAGAGGCTGTGTGAGGGAGGAGCTGGGAGGATAGAACGGAAGTGTGAGGGAGGAGCTGGGAGGATAGAGAGGCTGTGTGAGGGAGGAGCTGGGAGGAAAAAGAGGCTGTGTGAGGGAGGAGCTGGGAGGAAAAAGAGGCTGTGTGAGGGAGGAGCTGGGAGGATAGAGAGGCTGTGTGAGGGAGGAGCTGGGAGGATAGAGAGGCTGTGTGAGGGAAGAGCTGGGAGGCCAGAGAGGCTGTGTGAGGGAGGAGCTGTGAGGCTAGAGAGGCTGTGTGAGGGAGGAACTGTGAGGCCAGAGAGGCTGTGTGAGGGAGGAGCTGTGAGGCCAGAGAGGCTGTGAGGGACAAGCTGGGAGGATAGAGAGGCTGTGTGAGGGAGGAGCTGGGAGGATAGAAATGCTGTGTGAGGGAGGAGCTGGGAGGATAGAGAGGCTGTGTGAGGGAGGAGCTGGGAGGATAGAGAGGCTGTGTGAGGGAGGAGCTGGGAGGCTGGAGAGGCTGTGTGAGGGAGGACCTGGGAGGCTGGAGAGGCTGTGTGAGGGAGGAGCTGGGAGGATAGAGAGGCTGTGTGAGGGAGGAGCTGGGAGGATATAGAGGCTGTGTGAGGGAGAAGATGGGATGATAGAGAGGATGTGTGAGGGAGGAGCTGTGAGGCAAGAGAGGCTGTGTGAGGGAGGAGCTGTGAGGCAAGAGAGGCTGTGTGAGGGAGGAGCTGTGAGTCTAGAGGGAGGAGCTGTGAGGCTAGATATGCTGTGTGAGGGAGGAGCTGTGAGGCTAGAGAGGCTGTGAGGGACAAGCTGGGAGGATAGAGAGGCTGTGTGAGGGAGGAGCTGGGAGGATAGAGAGGCTGTGTAAGGGAGGAGCTGGGAGGATAGAACGGAAGTGTGAGGGAGGAGCTGGGAGGATAGAGAGGCTGTGTGAGGGAGGAGCTGGGAGGAAAAAGAGGCTGTGTGAGGGAGGAGATGGGAGGAAAAAGAGGCTGTGTGAGGGAGGAGATGGGAGGAAAAAGAGGCTGTGTGAGGGAGGAGCTGGGAGGATAGAGAGGCTGTGTGAGGGAGGAGCTGGGAGGATAGAGAGGCTGTGTGAGGGAGGAGCTGTGAGGCTAGAGAGGCTGTGTGAGGGAGGAACTGTGAGGCCAGAGAGGCTGTGAGGGAGGAGCTGTGAGGCTAGAGAGACTGTGTGAGGGAGGAGCTGTGAGTTCAGAGAGGCTGTGAGGGAGGAGCTGTGAGGCCAGAGGGAGGGACTGTGAGGCCAGAGAGGCTGTGTGAGGGAGGAGATGTGAGGCTAGAGAGGCTGTGTAAGGGAGGAGCTGGGAGGATAGAGAGGCTGTGTGAGGGAGGAGCTGGGAGGATAGAGAGGCTGTGTAAGGGAGGAGCTGGGAGGATAGAGAGGCTGTGTGAGGGAGGAACTGGGAGGAAAAAGAGGCTGTGTGAGGGAGGAGATGGGAGGAAAAAGAGGCTGTGTGAGGGAGGAGCTGGGGGGATAGAGAGGCTGTGTGAGGGAGGAGCTGGGAGGAAAAAGAGGCTGTGTGAGGGAGGAGCTGGGAGGATAGAGAGGCTGTGTGAGGGAGGAGCTGGGAGGATAGAGAGGCTGTGTGAGGGAGGAGCTGGGAGGATATAGAGGCTGTGTGAGGGAGGAGCTATAGAGGCTGTGTGAGGGAGAAGATGGGATGATAGAGAGGATGTGTGAGGGAGGAGCTGTGAGGCAAGAGAGGCTGTGTGAGGGAGGAGCTGTGAGGCAAGAGAGGCTGTGTGAGGGAGGAGCTGTGAGACTAGAGGGAGGAGCTGTGAGGCTAGATATGCTGTGTGAGGGAGGAGCTGGGAGGCTAGAGAGGCTGTGAGGGACAAGCTGGGAGGATAGAGAGGCTGTGTGAGGGAGGAGCTGGGAGGATAGAGAGGCTGTGTAAGGGAGGAGCTGGGAGGATAGAACGGAAGTGTGAGGGAGGAGCTGGGAGGATAGAGAGGCTGTGTGAGGGAGGAGCTGGGAGGAAAAAGAGGCTGTGTGAGGGAGGAGATGGGAGGAAAAAGAGGCTGTGTGAGGGAGGAGCTGGGAGGATAGAGAGGCTGTGTGAGGGAGGAGCTGGGAGGATAGAGAGGCTGTGTGAGGGAAGAGCTGGGAGGCCAGAGAGGCTGTGTGAGGGAGGAGCTGTGAGGCTAGAGAGGCTGTGTGAGGGAGGAACTGTGAGGCCAGAAAGGCTGTGTGAGGGAGGAGCTGTGAGGCCAGAGAGGCTGTGTGAGGGAGGAGCTGGGAGGCTAGAGAGACTGTGTGAGGGAGGAGCTGTGAGGCTAGAGAGGCTGTGAGGGAGGAGCTGTGAGGCCAGAGGGAGGGACTGTGAGGCCAGAGAGGCTGTGTGAGGGAGGAGCTGTGAGGCTAGAGAGGCTGTGTAAGGGAGGAGCTGGGAGGATAGAGAGGCTGTGTGAGGGAGGAGCTGGGAGGATAGAGAGGCTGTGTAAGGGAGGAGCTGGGAGGATAGAGAGGCTGTGTGAGGGAGGAACTGGGAGGAAAAAGAGGCTGTGTGAGGGAGGAGATGGGAGGAAAAAGAGGCTGTGTAAGGGAGGAGCTGGGAGGATAGAGAGGCTGTGTGAGGGAGGAGCTGGGAGGAAAAAGAGGCTGTGTAAGGGAGGAGCTGGGAGGATAGAGAGGCTGTGTGAGGGAGGAACTGGGAGGAAAGAGGCTGTGTGAGGGAGGAGATGGGAGGAAAAGAGGCTGTGTGAGGGGAGGAGCTGTGGGGGAGGAGCTGGGGGAAGAGAGGCTGTGTGAGGGAGGAGCTGGGAGGATAGAGAGGCTGTGTGAGGGAGGAGCTGGGAGGAAAAAGAGGCTGTGAGGGAGGAGCTGGGAGGATAGAGAGGAGTGTGAGGGAGGAGCTGGGAGGAAAAAGAGGCTGTGTGAGGGAGGAGCTGGGAGGATAGAGAGGCTGTGTGAGGGAGGAGATGAGAGGAAGGGAGGAAAGAGGCTGTGTGAGGGAGAGAGGCTGGGGGAGGAGCTATAGAGGCTAGAGAGGCTGTGAGGGAGGAGCTGGGAGGATAGAGAGGCTGTGTGAGGGGAGGAGCTGAGGGAGGAGATAGGCTAGAGAGGTGTGAGGGAGGAGCTGGGAGGATGAGAGGCTGTGTGAGGGAGGAGCTGGGAGGATAGAGAGGCTGTGTGAGGGAGGAGCTGGGAGGATAGGAGAGGCTGTGTGAGGGAGGAGCTGGGAGGATATAGAGGCTGTGAGGATAGGGAGGAGCTATGAGGCTAGAGAGGCTGTGTGGGGAGGAGCTGATGGGATGAGGCTAGAGGGAGGATGTGTGAGGGAGGAGCTGTGAGGCAAGAGGGAGGAGCTGTGAGAGGCTGAGGGAGGAGCTGTGAGGCTAGAGAGGCTGTGAGGAGGAGCTGTGAGGCTAGAGAGCTGTGAGGGACAAGCTGGGAGGATAGAGAGGCTGTGTAGGGAGGAGCTGTGAGGATAGAGAGGCTGTGTAGAGGAGGAGCTGTGAGGCTAGAGAGGCTGTGAGGGACAAGCTGGGAGGATAGAGAGGCTGTGTGAGGGAGGAGCTGGGAGGATAGAGAGGCTGTGTGGAGGGAGGAGCTGGGCTAGAGAGGCTGGGAGAGGAAGCTGTGAGGGAGGAGCTGAGGAGGAGCTGTGAGAGAGGCTGTGGGGGAGGAGCTGTGAGAGAGAGGCTGTGAGGGAGGAGCTGTGAGGCTAGAGGGCTGTGAGGGGAGGATAGCTGTGTGAGGGAGCCAGAGGAGAGGCTGTGAGGACAAGCTGGGAGGCTGTGAGGCTGAGGAGGAGGAGCTGTGAGGCTAGAGAGGCTGTGAGGGAGGAGGCTGAGAGACTGAGGGAGGAGCTGTGAGGCTAGAGAGGCTGTGTGAGGGAGGAGCTGTGAGGCTAGAGAGGCTGTGAGGGAGGAGCTGTGAGGCTAGAGAGGCTGTGAGGAGAGGAGGAGCTGTGAGGCTAGGAGAGGCTGTGTGAGGGACAAGCTGGGAGGCTAGAGAGGCTGTGAGGGAGGAGCTGGGAGGATAGAGAGAGGCTGTGTAAGGGAGGAGCTGGGAGGCTAGAGAGGCTGTGAGGGAGGAGAGAGGCTGTGAGGGAGGAACTGGGAGGATAGAGAGGCTGTGTGAGGGAAGAGCTGGGAGGATAGAGAGGCTGTGTGAGGGAGGAGCTGTGAGGCTAGAGAGGCTGTGAGGGAGGAGCTGGGAGGCTAGAGAGGCTGTGTGAGGGAGGAGCTGTGAGGCAAGAGAGGCTGTGTGGGAGGAGCTGTGAGGCTAGAGAGGCTGTGAGGGAGGAGCTGTGAGGCTAGAGAGGCTGTGAGGGACAAGCTGGGAGGATAGAGAGGCTGTGTGAGGGAGGAGCTGTGAGGCAAGAGAGGCTGTGTGAGGGAGGAGCTGTGAGACTAGAGGGAGGAGCTGGGAGGATAGAGAGGCTGTGTAAGGGAGGAGCTGTGAGACTAGAGGGAGGAGCTGGGAGGATAGAGAGGCTGTGTGAGGGAGGAGCTGTGAGGCCAGAGGGAGGGACTGTGGCTGTGTGAGGGAGGAGCTGTGAGGCTAGAGAGGCTGTGAGGGACAAGCTGGGAGGCTAGAGAGGCTGTGTGAGGGAGGAGCTGTGAGGCCAGAGGGAGGGACTGTGAGGCCAGAGAGGCTGTGTGAGGGAGGAGCTGTGAGGCTAGAGAGGCTGTGAGGGACAAGCTGGGAGGATAGAGAGGCTGTGTGAGGGAGGAGCTGTGAGGCTAGAGAGGCTGTGAGGGAGGAGCTGTGAGGCCAGAGGGAGGGACTGTGAGGCCAGAGAGGCTGTGTGAGGGAGGAGCTGTGAGGCTAGAGAGGCTGTGAGGGACAAGCTGGGAGGATAGAGAGGCTGTGTAAGGGAGGAGCTGGGAGGATAGAGACGCTGTGTAAGGGAGGAGCTGTGAGACTAGAGGGAGGAGCTGGGAGGATAGAGAGGCTGTGTGAGGGAGGAGCTGTGAGGCAAGAGAGGCTGTGTGAGGGAAGAGCTGTGAGGCCAGAGAGGCTGTGAGGGAGGAGCTGTGAGGCCAGAGAGGCTGTGTGAGGGAGGAGCTGTGAGGCCAGAGAGGCTGTGTGAGGGAGGAGCTGTGAGGCCAGAGAGGCTGTGTGAGGGAGGAGCTGTGAGACCAGAGAGGCTGTGAGAGAGGAGCTTCACTATGACTGACCTGTTAACTAGAGGTGTTGATCTGTGGAAAGGTGAGACTCAGGAACTAGGATCTAGGATCCCTACAGGAAGTCTAAAGGCCTCACCAGACTGGTCTGAGGGTCCACCGGTACAGGATGTCTACAGGATGTCTACAGGATGCCTACAGGATGTCTACAGGATGCCTACAGGATGCCTACAGGATGTCTACAGGAAATCTACAGGATGTCTACAGGATGAATACAGGATGAATACAGGATGCCTACAGGATGTCTACAGGAAATCTACAGGATGTCTACAGGATGAATACAGGATGCCTACAGGATGTCTACAGGATGCCTACAGGATGCCTACAAGATGTCTACAGGAAGTCTACAGGAAGTCTACAGGATGTCTACAGGATGCCTACAGGATGTCTACAGGAAATCTACAGGATGTCTACAGGATGAATACAGGATGAATACAGGATGCCTACAGGATGTCTACAGGAAATCTACAGGATGTCTACAGGATGCCTACAGGATGTCTACAAGATGTCTACAGGATGTCTACAGGATGTCTACAGGAAGCCTACAGGATGGCTACAGGCCTCACCATCCTACAGGATGTCTACAGGAAGTCTACAGGAAGTCTACAGGAAGCCTACAGGATGTCTACAGGATGCCTACAGGATGTCTACAGGATGCCTACAGGATGAATACAGGCCTCACCATCCTACAGGATGTCTACAGGAAGTCTACAGGAAGTCTACAGGATGTCTACAAGATGTCTACAGGATGTCTACAAGATGTCTACAGGATGCCTACAGGATGCCTACAGGATGTCTACAGGATGCCTACAGGCCTCACCAGACTGGTCTGAGGGTCCACCGGTACAGGATGTCTACAGGATGTCTACAGGAAGTCTACAGGATGTCTACAGGAAGTCTACAGGAAGTCTACAGGAAATCTACAGGATGTTTACAGGATGCCTACAGGATGCCTACAGGATGTCTACAGGATGTTTACAGGATGTCTACAGGATGTTTACAGGATGTCTACAGGATGTCTACAGGATGCCTACAGGATGTTTACAGGATGTTTGCAGGATGTCTACAGGATGTTTACAGGATTTACATTTACATTTAAGTCATTTAGCAGACGCTCTTATCCAGAGCGACTTACAAATTGGTGCATTCACCAGTGGAACAGTAGTGCATCTAAATCTTTTAAGGGGGGGGGGGTGAGAGGGATTACTTTATCCTATCCTAGGTATTCCTAGGTATTCCTTAAAGAGGTGGGGTTTCAGGTGTCTCCGTAAGGTGGTGATTGACTCCGCTGTCCTGGCGTCGTGAGGGAGTTTGTTCCACCATTGGGGGGCCAGAGCAGCGAACAGTTTTGACTGGGCTGAGCGGGAACTGTACTTCCTCAGTGGTAGGGAGGCGAGCAGGCCAGAGGTGGATGAACGCAGTGCCCTTGTTTGGGTGTAGGGCCTGATCAGAGCCTGGAGGTACTGAGGTGCCGTTCCCCTCACAGCTCCGTAGGCAAGCACCATGGTCTTGTAGCGGATGTGAGCTTCAACTGGAAGCCAGTGGAGAGAGCGGAGGAGCGGGGTGACGTGAGAGAACTTGGGAAGGTTGAACACCAGACGGGCTGCGGCGTTCTGGATGAGTTGTAGGGGTTTAATGGCACAGGCAGGGAGCCCAGCCAACAGCGAGTTGCAGTAATCCAGACGGGAGATGACGAGTGCCTGGATTAGGACCTGCGCCGCTTCCTGTGTGAGGCAGGGTCGTACTCTGCGGATGTTGTAGAGCATGAACCTACAGGAACGGGCCACCGCCTTGATGTTAGTTGAGAACGACAGGGTGTTGTCCAGGATCACGCCAAGGTTCTTAGCGCTCTGGGAGGAGGACACAATGGAGTTGTCAACCGTGATGGCGAGATCATGGAACGGGCAGTCCTTCCCCGGGAGGAAGAGCAGCTCCGTCTTGCCGAGGTTCAGCTTGAGGTGGTGATCCGTCATCCACACTGATATGTCTGCCAGACATGCAGAGATGCGATTCGCCACCTGATCATCAGAAGGGGGAAAGGAGAAGATTAATTGTGTGTCGTCTGCATAGCAATGATAGGAGAGACCATGTGAGGTTATGACAGAGCCAAGTGACTTGGTGTATAGCGAGAATAGGAGAGGGCCTAGAAAAGAGCCCTGGGGGACACCAGTGGTGAGAGCACGTGGTGTGGAGACGGATTCTCGCCACGCCACCTGGTAGGAGCGACCTGTCAGGTAGGACGCAATCCAAGCGTGGGCCGCGCCGGAGATGCCCAACTCGGAGAGGGTGGAGAGGAGGATCTGATGGTTCACAGTATCGAAGGCAGCCGATAGGTCTAGAAGGATGAGAGCAGAGGAGAGAGAGTTAGCTTTAGCAGTGCGGAGCGCCTCCGTGATACAGAGAAGAGCAGTCTCAGTTGAATGACTAGTCTTGAAACCTGACTGATTTGGATCAAGAAGGTCATTCTGAGAGAGATAGCGGAGAGCTGGCCAAGGACGGCACGTTCAAGAGTTTTGGAGAGAAAAGAAAGAAGGGATACTGGTCTGTAGTTGTTGACATCGGAGGGATCGAGTGTAGGTTTTTTTCAGAAGGGGTGCAACTCTCGCTCTCTTGAAGACGGAAGGGACGTAGCCAGCGGTCAGGGATGAGTTGATGAGCGAGGTGAGGTAAGGGAGAAGGTCTCCGGAAATGGTCTGGAGAAGAGAGGAGGGGATAGGGTCAAGCGGGCAGGTTGTTGGGCGGCCGGCCGTCACAAGACGCGAGATTTCATCTGGAGAGAGGGGAGAAAGAGGTCAGAGCACAGGGTAGGGCAGTGTGAGCAGAACCAGCGGTGTCGTTTGACTTAGCAAACGAGGATCGGATGTCGTCGACCTTCTTTTCAAAATGGTTGACGAAGTCATCTGCAGAGAGGGAGGAGGGGGAGGGGAGGAGGATTCAGGAGGGAGGAGAAGGTTGCAAAGAGCTTCCTAGGGTTAGAGGCAGATGCTTGGAATTTAGAGTGGTAGAAAGTGGCTTTAGCAGCAGAGAGAGAAGAGGAAAATGTAGAGAGGAGGGAGTGAAAGGATGTCAGGTCCGCAGGGAGGCGAGTTTTCCTCCATTTCCGCTCGGCTGCCCGGAGCCCTGTTCTGTGAGCTCGCAATGAGTCGTTGAGCCACGGAGCGGGAGGGGAGGACCGAGCTGGCCTGGAGGATAGGGGACATAGAGAGTCAAAGGATGCAGAAAGGGAGGAGAGGAGGGTTGAGGAGGCAGAATCAGGAGATAGGTTGGAGAAGGTTTGAGCAGAGGGAAGAGATGATAGGATGGAAGAGGAGAGAGTAGCGGGGAGAGAGAGCGAAGGTTGGGACGGCGCGATACCATCCGAGTAGGGGCAGTGTGGGAAGTGTTGGATGAGAGCGAGAGGGAGAAGGATACAAGGTAGTGGTCGGAGACTTGGAGGGGAGTTGCAATGAGGTTAGTGGAAGAACAGCATCTAGTAAAGATGAGGTCGAGCGTATTTCCTGCCTTGTGAGTAGGGGGAAGGTGAGAGGGTGAGGTCAAAAGAGGAGAGGAGTGGAAAGAAGGAGGCAGAGAGGAATGAGTCAAAGGTAGACGTGGGAGGTTAAAGTCGCCCAGAACTGTGAGAGGTGAGCCGTCCTCAGGAAAGGAGCTTATCAAGGCATCCAGCTCATTGATGAACTCTCCGAGGGAACCTGGAGGGCGATAAATGATAAGGATGTTAAGCTTGAAAGGGCTGGTAACTGTGACAGCATGGAATTCAAAGGAGGCGATAGACAGATGGGTAAGGGGAGAAAGAGAGAATGACCACTTGGGAGAGATGAGGATCCCGGTGCCACCACCCCGCTGACCAGAAGCTCTCGGGGTGTGCGAGAACACGTGGGCAGACGAAGAGAGAGCAGTAGGAGTAGCAGTGTTGTCTGTGGTGATCCATGTTTCCGTCAGTGCCAAGAAGTCGAGGGACTGGAGGGAGACATAGGCGGAGATGAACTCTGCCTTGTTGGCCGCAGATCGGCAGTTCCAGAGGCTACCGGAGACCTGGAACTCCACGTGGGTCGTGCGCGCTGGGACCACCAGATTAGGGTGGCCGCGGCCACGCGGTGTGGAGCGTTTGTATGGTCTGTGCAGAGAGGAGAGAACAGGGATAGACAGACACATAGTTGACAGGCTACACAAGAGGCTACAGGATGCCTACAGGATGTCTACAGCAGGACTACCAGACTACAGCAGGACTACCAGACTACAGCAGGACTACCAGACTACAGCAGGACTACCAGACTACAGCAGGACTACCAGCAGGACTACCAGACTACTGTCTACAGCAGGACTACCAGCAGGACTACCAGACTACTGTCTACAGCAGGACTACCAGACTACCATCTACAGCAGGACTACCGTCTACAGCAGGACTACCAGACTACAGCAGGACTACCAGACTACCATCTACAGCAGGACTACCAGACTACAGCAGGACTACCAGACTACTGTCTACAGCAGGACTACCAGACTACCATCTACAGCAGGACTACCGTCTCCAGCAGGACTACCAGACTACCGTCTACAGCAGGACTACCAGACTACCGTCTACAGCAGGACTACCAGACTACCGTCTACAGCAGGACTACCAGACTACCGTCTACAGCAGGACTACCAGACTACCGTCTACAGCAGGACTACCAGACTACCGTCTACAGCAGGACTACCAGACTACCGTCTACAGCAGGACTACCAGACTACAGTCTACAGCAGGACTACCAGACTACCGTCTACAGCAGGACTACCAGACTACCGTCTACAGCAGGACTACCAGACTACTGTCTACAGCAGGACTACCAGACTACTGTCTACAGCAGGACTACCAGACTACTGTCTACAGCAGGACTACCAGCAGGACTACCAGACTACTGTCTACAGCAGGACTACCAGCAGGACTACCAGCAGGACTACCAGCAGGACTACCAGGCTACCGTCTACAGCAGGACTACCAGCAGGACTACCAGCAGGACTACCAGCAGGACTACCAGGCTACCATCTACAGCAGGACTACCAGACTACCGTCTACAGCAGGACTACCAGCAGGACTACCAGCAGGACTACCAGGCTACCATCTACAGCAGGACTACCAGGCTACCGTCTACAGCAGGACTACCAGACTACCGTCTACAGCAGGACTACCAGCAGGACTACCAGACTACTGTCTACAGCAGGACTACCAGACTACTGTCTACAGCAGGACTAACGTCTACAGCAGGACTACCAGCAGGACTACCAGACTACTGTCTACAGCAGGACTACCAGACTACTGTCTACAGCAGGACTACCAGCAGGACTACCAGACTACTGTCTACAGCAGGACTACCAGCAGGACTACCAGACTACTGTCTACAGCAGGACTACCAGACTACTGTCTACAGCAGGACTACGAGCAGGTCTACCAGCAGGACTACCAGACTACTGTCTACAGCAGGACTACCAGGCTACCATCTACAGCAGGACAACCAGACTACCAGACTACAGCAGGACTACCAGACTACAGCAGGACTACCAGACTACAGCAGGACTATCAGCAGGACTACCAGACTACTGTCTACAGCAGGACTACCAGCAGGACTACCAGACTACTGTCTACAGCAGGACTACCAGACTACCATCTACAGCAGGACTACCGTCTACAGCAGGACTACCAGACTACAGCAGGACTACCAGACTACCATCTACAGCAGGACTACCAGACTACAGCAGGACTACCAGACTACTGTCTACAGCAGGACTACCAGACAGCAGGACTACCGTCTCCAGCAGGACTACCAGACTACCGTCTACAGCAGGACTACCAGACTACCGTCTACAGCAGGACTACCAGACTACCGTCTACAGCAGGACTACCAGACTACCGTCTACAGCAGGACTACCAGACTACCGTCTACAGCAGGACTACCAGACTACCATCTACAGCAGGACTACCAGACTACCGTCTACAGCAGGACTCTACAGCAGGACTACCAGACTACCGTCTACAGCAGGACTACCAGACTACCGTCTACAGCAGGACTACCAGACTACCGTCTACAGCAGGACTACCAGACTACCGTCTACAGCAGGACTACCAGACTACCGTCTACAGCAGGACTACCAGACTACTGTCTACAGCAGGACTACCAGACTACTGTCTACAGCAGGACTACCAGACTACTGTCTACAGCAGGACTACCAGCAGGACTACCAGACTACTGTCTACAGCAGGACTACCAGCAGGACTACCAGCAGGACTACCAGCAGGACTACCAGGCTACCGTCTACAGCAGGACTACCAGACTACCAGCAGGACAGCAGGACTACCAGACTACCATCTACAGCAGGACTACCAGACTACCGTCTACAGCAGGACTACCAGCAGGACTACCAGCAGGACTACCAGGCTACCATCTACAGCAGGACTACCAGGCTACCGTCTACAGCAGGACTACCAGCAGGACTACCAGACTACTGTCTACAGCAGGACTACCAGACTACTGTCTACAGCAGGACTAACGTCTACAGCAGGACTACCAGCAGGACTACCAGACTACTGTCTACAGCAGGACTACCAGCAGGACTACCAGCAGGACTACAGCAGACTACTGTCTACAGCAGGACTACCAGCAGGACTACCAGACTACTGTCTACAGCAGGACTACCTGTCTAGCAGGACTACCAGCAGGTCTACCAGCAGGACTACCAGACTACTGTCTACAGCAGGACTACCAGGCTACCATCTACAGCAGGACAACCAGACTACCATCTACAGCAGGACTACCAGTCTACCAGACTACAGCAGGACTACCGTCTACAGCAGGACTACCAGACTACAGCAGGACTACCGTCTACAGCAGGACTACCAGCAGGACTACCAGACTACTGTCTACAGCAGGACTACCAGCAGGAATACCAGCAGGACTACCAGACTACCGTCTACAGCAGGACTACCAGACTACCGTCTACAGCAGGACTACCAGACTACCGTCTACAGCAGGACTACCAGACTACCGTCTACAGCAGGACTACCAGACTACCGTCTACAGCAGGACTACCAGACTACCGTCTACAGCAGGACTACCAGCAGGAATACCAGCAGGACTACCAGACTACTGTCTACAGCAGGACTACCAGACTACTGTCTACAGCAGGACTACCAGACTACTGTCTACAGCAGGACTACCAGACTACTGTCTACAGCAGGACTACCAGACTACTGTCTACAGCAGGACTACCAGACTACCGTCTACAGCAGGACTACCAGACTACAGCAGGACTACCGTCTACAGCAGGACTACCAGCAGGACTACCAGACTACTGTCTACAGCAGGACTACCAGACTACTGTCTACAGCAGGACTACCAGACTACCGTCTACAGCAGGACTACCAGCAGGACTACCAGACTACCGTCTACAGCAGGACTACCAGACCACCGTCTACAGCAGGACTACCAGCAGGAATACCAGCAGGACTACCAGCAGGACTACCAGACTACTGTCTACAGCAGGACTACCAGACTACTGTCTACAGCAGGACTACCAGACTACCGTCTACAGCAGGACTACCAGCAGGACTACCAGGCTACCATCTACAGCAGGACTACCAGCAGGACTACCAGACTACCGTCTACAGCAGGACTACCAGCAGGACTACTAGCAGGACTACCAGCAGGACTACTAGCAGGACTACCAGCAGGACTACCAGGCTACCATCTACAGCAGGACTACCAGGCTACCGTCTACAGCAGGACTACCAGCAGGACTACCAGACTACTGTCTACAGCAGGACTACCAGCAGGACTACCAGGCTACCATCTACAGCAGGACTACCAGGCTACCGTCTACAGCAGGACTACCAGCAGGACTACCAGCAGGACTACCAGGCTACCATCTACAGCAGGACTACCAGCAGGACTACCAGCAGGACTACCAGGCTACCATCTACAGCAGGACTACCAGCAGGACTACCAGGCTACCATCTACAGCAGGACTACCAGGCTACCGTCTACAGCAGGACTACCAGCAGGACTACCAGCAGGACTACCAGGCTACAATCTACAGCAGGACTACCAGACTACCGTCTACAGCAGGACTACCAGCAGGACTACTAGCAGGACTACCAGCAGGACTACCAGGCTACCATCTACAGCAGGACTACCAGGCTACCGTCTACAGCAGGACTACCAGGCTACCGTCTACAGCAGGACTACCAGCAGGACTACCAGACTACTGTCTACAGCAGGACTACCAGACTACTGTCTACAGCAGGACTACCGTCTACAGCAGGACTACCAGCAGGACTACCAGACTACTGTCTACAGCAGGACTACCAGACTACTGTCTACAGCAGGACTACCAGCAGGACTACCAGACTACTGTCTACAGCAGGACTACCAGCAGGACTACCAGACTACTGTCTACAGCAGGACTACCAGCAGGACTACCAGACTACCGTCTACAGCAGGACTACCAGCAGGACTACCAGGCTACCATCTACAGCAGGACTACCAGCAGGACTACCAGACTACCGTCTACAGCAGACTACCAGCAGGACTACCAGACTACTGTCTACAGCAGGACTACTAGCAGGACTACCAGCAGGACTACCAGACTACTGTCTACAGCAGGACTACCAGACTACTGTCTACAGCAGGACTACCAGGCTACCATCTACAGCAGGACTACCAGCAGGACTACCAGACTACTGTCTACAGCAGGACTACCAGCAGGTCTACCAGCAGGACTACCAGACTACCGTCTACAGCAGGACTACCAGACTACTGTCTACAGCAGGACTACCAGGCTACCATCTACAGCAGGACTACCAGACTACCATCTACAGCAGGACTACCAGACTACCAGACTACAGCAGGACTACTGTCAACAGCAGGACTACCAGACTACCAGACTACAGCAGGACTACCGTCTACAGCAGGACTACCAGACTACTGTCTACAGCAGGACTACCAGCAGGACTACCAGACTACTGTCTACAGCAGGACTACCAGCAGGACTACCAGGCTACCGTCTACAGCAGGAGTACCAGCAGGACTACCAGCAGGACTACCAGCAGGACTACCAGGCTACCATCTACAGCAGGACTACCAGACTACCGTCTACAGCAGGACTACCAGCAGGACTACTAGCAGGACTACCAGCAGGACTACCAGGCTACCATCTACAGCAGGACTACCAGGCTACCGTCTACAGCAGGACTACCAGGCTACCGTCTACAGCAGGACTACCAGACTACCGTCTACAGCAGGACTACCAGCAGGACTACCAGACTACCGTCTACAGCAGGACTACCAGCAGGAATACCAGCAGGACTACCAGCAGGACTACCAGCAGGACTACCAGACTACTGTCTACAGCAGGACTACTGTCTACAGCAGGACTACCAGCAGGACTACCAGACTCTACCAGGACTACCAGACTACAGCAGGACTACCAGCAGGACTACCAGACTACTGTCTACAGCAGGACTACCAGCAGGACTACCAGCAGGACTACCAGCAGGACTACCAGACTACTGACTACCAGGACTACCAGCAGGTCTACAGCAGGACTACCAGACTACTGTCTACAGCAGGACTACCAGACTACTGTCTACAGCAGGACTACCAGCAGGTCTACAGCAGGACTACCAGACAGGACTACAGCAGGACTACCAGACTACTACAGCAGGACTACCAGCAGGACTACCAGACTACTGTCTACAGCAGGACTACCAGCAGGACTACTAGCAGGACTACCAGCAGGACTACCAGCAGGACTACTACTACAGCAGGACTACCAGCAGGACTACCAGACTACTGTCTACAGCAGGACTACCAGACTACCATCTACAGCAGGACTACCAGGCTCCATCTACAGCAGGACTACCAGACTACTGGCAGGACTACCAGACTACCATCTACAGCAGGACTACCAGACTACAGCAGGACTACCAGACTACCAGTCTACAGCAGGACTACCAGACTACCATCTACAGCAGGACTACCAGACTACCGTCTACAGCAGGACTACCAGACTACCGGACTACAGCAGGACTACCAGACTACCATCTACAGCAGGACTACCAGCAGGACTACCAGTCAGCAGGACTACCAGACTACCATCTACAGCAGGACTACCAGCAGGACTACCAGACTACCATCTACAGCAGGACTACCAGACTACCGTCTACAGCAGGACTACCAGTACTACAGCAGGACTACCAGCAGGACTACCAGGCTACCGTCTACAGCAGGACTACCAGCAGGACTACAGCAGGACTACCAGAGGACTACCGTCTACAGCAGGACTACCAGCAGGACTACTAGCAGGACTACCAGCAGGACTACCAGGCTACCATCTACAGCAGGACTACCAGGCTACCGTCTACAGCAGGACTACCAGGCTACCGTCTACAGCAGGACTACCAGGCTACCGTCTACAGCAGGACTACCAGACTACCGTCTACAGCAGGACTACCAGCAGGACTACCAGACTACTGTCTACAGCAGGACTACCAGACTACTGTCTACAGCAGGACTACCGTCTACAGCAGGACTACCAGCAGGACTACCAGACTACTGTCTACAGCAGGACTACCAGACTACTGTCTACAGCAGGACTACCAGCAGGACTACCAGACTACTGTCTACAGCAGGACTACCAGCAGGACTACCAGACTACTGTCTACAGCAGGACTACCAGCAGGACTACCAGACTACCGTCTACAGCAGGACTACCAGGCTACCATCTACAGCAGGACTACCAGACTACCATCTACAGCAGGACTACCAGACTACAGACTAGCAGGACTACCAGGACTCAACAGCAGGACTACCAGACTACCAGACTACAGCAGGACTACCGTCTACAGCAGGACTACCAGACTACTGTCTACAGCAGGACTACCAGCAGGACTACCAGACTACTGTCTACAGCAGGACTACCAGCAGGACTACCAGCAGGACTACCAGGCTACCGTCTACAGCAGGACTACCAGCAGGACTACCAGGCTACTATCTACAGCAGGACTACCAGACTACCATCTACAGCAGGACTACCAGACTACCATCTACAGCAGGACTACCAGCAGGACTACCAGGACTACCAGACTACAGCAGGACTACCGTCTACAGCAGGACTACCAGACTACTGTCTACAGCAGGACTACCAGGACTACCAGACTACTGTCTACAGCAGGACTACCAGCAGGACTACCAGCAGGACTACCAGGCTAGCAGGACTACCAGGCTACCGTCTACAGCAGGACTACCAGGCTACCAGCAGGACTACCAGCAGGACTACCAGACTACTGGCAGGACTACCAGTCTACAGCAGGACTACCAGCAGGACTACCAGACTACTGTCTAGCAGGACTACCAGACTACTGTCTACAGCAGGACTACCAGCAGGACTACCAGACTACTGTCTACAGCAGGACTACCAGACTACCGTCTACAGCAGGACTACCAGCAGGACTACCAGACTACTGTCTACAGCAGGACTACCAGCAGGACTACCAGGCTACCATCTACAGCAGGACTACCAGACTACCGTCTACAGCAGGACTACCAGGGACTACAGCAGGACTACCAGACTACAGCAGGACTACAGCAGGACTACCAGCAGGACTACCAGACTACTGTCTACAGCAGGACTACCAGACTACTGTCTACAGCAGGACTACCAGACTACCGTCTACAGCAGGACTACCAGCAGGACTACCAGACTACTGTCTACAGCAGGACTACCAGACTACTGTCTACAGCAGGACTACCAGCAGGAATCTACTACCAGACTACCATCTACAGCAGGACTACCAGCAGGACTACCAGACAGACTACAGCAGGACTACCGTCTACAGCAGGACTACCAGACTACCAGACTACAGCAGGACTACCAGCAGGACTACCAGACTACTGTCTACAGCAGGACTACCAGCAGGACTACCAGACTACCAGTCTACAGCAGGACTACCAGCAGGACTACCAGGCTACCATCTACAGCAGGACTACCAGCAGGACTACCAGACTACCGTCTACAGCAGACTACCAGCAGGACTACCAGACTACTGTCTACAGCAGGACTACCAGCAGGACTACCAGACTACCGTCTACAGCAGGACTACCAGACTACTGTCTACAGCAGGACTACCAGACTACTGTCTACAGCAGGACTACCAGGCTACCATCTACAGCAGGACTACCAGCAGGACTACCAGACTACTGTCTACAGCAGGACTACCAGCAGGTCTACCAGCAGGACTACCAGACTACCGTCTACAGCAGGACTACCAGACTACTGTCTACAGCAGGACTACCAGGCTACCATCTACAGCAGGACTACCAGACTACCATCTACAGCAGGACTACCAGACTACCAGACTACAGCAGGACTACCGTCAACAGCAGGACTACCAGACTACCAGACTACAGCAGGACTACCAGCAGCAGGACTACCAGACTACTGTCTACAGCAGGACTACCAGCAGGACTACCAGACTACTACAGCAGGACTACCGTCAACAGCAGGACTACCAGGCTACCGTCTACAGCAGGACTACCAGCAGGACTACCAGCAGGACTACCAGCAGGACTACCAGGCTACCATCTACAGCAGGACTACCAGACTACCGTCTACAGCAGGACTACCAGCAGGACTACTAGCAGGACTACCAGCAGGACTACCAGGCTACCATCTACAGCAGGACTACCAGGCTACCGTCTACAGCAGGACTACCAGGCTACCGTCTACAGCAGGACTACCAGGCTACCGTCTACAGCAGGACTACCAGGCTACCGTCTACAGCAGGACTACCAGACTACCGTCTACAGCAGGACTACCAGCAGGACTACCAGACTACTGTCTACAGCAGGACTACCAGACTACTGTCTACAGCAGGACTACCGTCTACAGCAGGACTACCAGACTACTGTCTACAGCAGGACTACCAGACTACTGTCTACAGCAGGACTACCAGCAGGACTACCAGACTACTGTCTACAGCAGGACTACCAGCAGGACTACCAGACTACTGTCTACAGCAGGACTACCAGCAGGACTACCAGACTACCGTCTACAGCAGGACTACCAGCAGGACTACCAGGCTACCATCTACAGCAGGACTACCAGCAGGACTACCAGACTACCGTCTACAGCAGACTACCAGCAGGACTACCAGACTACTGTCTACAGCAGGACTACTAGCAGGACTACCAGCAGGACTACCAGACTACTGTCTACAGCAGGACTACCAGACTACTGTCTACAGCAGGACTACCAGGCTACCATCTACAGCAGGACTACCAGCAGGACTACCAGACTACTGTCTACAGCAGGACTACCAGACTACTGTCTACAGCAGGACTACCAGCAGGTCTACCAGCAGGACTACCAGCAGGACTACCAGACTACCGTCTACAGCAGGACTACCAGACTACCGTCTACAGCAGAACTACCAGACTACCGTCTACAGCAGGACTACCAGCAGGAATACCAGCAGGACTACCAGACTACCGTCTACAGCAGGACTACCAGACTACCGTCTACAGCAGGACTACCACACTACCGTCTACAGCAGGACTACCAGACTACCGTCTACAGCAGGACTACCACACTACCGTCTACAGCAGGACTACCAGACTACCAGACTACAGCAGGACTACCGTCGACAGCAGGACTACCAGACTACCAGACTACAGCAGGACTACCGTCAACAGCAGGACTACCAGACTACCAGACTACAGCAGGACTACCGTCTACAGCAGGACTACCAGACTACTGTCTACAGCAGGACTACCAGCAGGACTACCAGCAGGACTACCAGCAGGACTACCAGCAGGACTACCAGGCTACCGTCTACAGCAGGACTACCAGCAGGACTACCAGCAGGACTACCAGCAGGACTACCATCTACAGCAGGACTACCAGCAGGACTACTAGCAGGACTACCAGCAGGACTACCAGGCTACCATCTACAGCAGGACTACCAGGCTACCGTCTACAGCAGGACTACCAGGCTACCGTCTACAGCAGGACTACCAGACTACCGTCTACAGCAGGACTACCAGCAGGACTACCAGACTACTGTCTACAGCAGGACTACCAGACTACTGTCTACAGCAGGACTACCGTCTACAGCAGGACTACCAGCAGGACTACCAGACTACTGTCTACAGCAGGACTACCAGACTACTGTCTACAGCAGGACTACCAGCAGGACTACCAGACTACTGTCTACAGCAGGACTACCAGCAGGACTACCAGACTACTGTCTACAGCAGGACTACCAGCAGGACTACCAGACTACCGTCTACAGCAGGACTACCAGGCTACCATCTACAGCAGGACTACCAGACTACCATCTACAGCAGGACTACCAGACTACCAGACTACAGCAGGACTACCGTCAACAGCAGGACTACCAGGCTACCAGGACTACCAGCAGGACTACCAGCAGGACTACCAGCAGGACTACCAGGACTACCAGACCAGGACTACCAGCAGGACTACCAGACTACCGTCTACAGCAGGACTACCAGGCTACCATCTACAGCAGGACTACCAGGCTACCGTCTACAGCAGGACTACCAGGCTACCGTCTACAGCAGGACTACCAGACTACCGTCTACAGGACTAGGCTACTACCAGCAGGACTACCAGACTACCGTCTACAGCAGGACTACCAGACTACCAGTCTACAGCAGGACTACCAGACTACTGTCTACAGCAGGACTACCAGCAGGACTACCAGACTACTGTCTACAGCAGGACTACCAGACTACTGTCTACAGCAGGACTACCAGCAGGACTACCAGACTACTGTCTACAGCAGGACTACCAGCAGGACTACCAGACTACTGTCTACAGCAGGACTACCAGCAGGACTACCAGGACTACCAGGACTACCAGCAGGACTACCAGGCTACCATCTACAGCAGGACTACCAGCAGGACTACCAGACTACCGACTACAGCAGACTACCAGCAGGACTACCAGACTACTGTCTACAGCAGGACTACTAGCAGGACTACCAGCAGGACTACCAGACTACTGTCTACAGCAGGACTACCAGACTACTGTCTACAGCAGGACTACCAGACAACTGTCTACAGCAGGACTACCAGGCTACCATCTACAGCAGGACTACCAGCAGGACTACCAGACTACTGTCTACAGCAGGACTACCAGACTACTGTCTAGGGACTACCAGCAGGTCTACCAGCAGGACTACCAGCAGGACTACCAGACTACCGTCTACAGCAGGACTACCAGACTACCGTCTACAGCAGAACTACCAGACTACCGTCTACAGCAGGACTACCAGCAGGAATACCAGCAGGACTACCAGACTACCGTCTACAGCAGGACTACCAGACTACCGTCTACAGCAGGACTACCAGACTACCGTCTACAGCAGGACTACCAGACTACCGTCTACAGCAGGACTACCACACTACCGTCTACAGCAGGACTACCAGACTAGGACTACAGCAGGACTACCGTCGACAGCAGGACTACCAGACTACCAGACTACAGCAGGACTACCGTCAGACAGCAGGACTACCAGACTACCAGAGGACTACCACAGCAGGACTACCAGACTACTGTCTACAGCAGGACTACCAGCAGGACTACCAGCAGGACTACCAGCAGGACTACCAGCAGGACTACCAGGCTACCGTCTACAGCAGGACTACCAGCAGGACTACCAGCAGGACTACCAGCAGGACTACCATCTACAGCAGGACTACCAGCAGGACTACTAGCAGGACTACCAGCAGGACTACCAGGCTACCATCTACAGCAGGACTACCAGGCTACCGTCTACAGCAGGACTACCAGGCTACCGTCTACAGCAGGACTACCAGACTACCGTCTACAGCAGGACTACCAGCAGGGACTACCAGACTACTGTCTACAGCAGGACTACCAGACTACTGTCTACAGCAGGACTACCGTCTACAGCAGGACACCAGCAGGACTACCAGACTACTGTCTACAGCAGGACTACCAGACTACCAGTCTACAGCAGGACTACCAGCAGGACTACCAGACTACTGTCTACAGCAGGACTACCAGGGACTACCATCTACCAGCAGGACTACCAGACTACCATCTACAGCAGGACTACCAGACTACTATCTACAGCAGGACTACCAGCAGGACTACCAGGACTACCGTCAACAGCAGGACTACCAGACTACCAGACTACAGCAGGACTACCAGCAGGACTACCAGACTACCGTCTACAGCAGGACTACCAGCAGGACTACCAGACTACTGTCTACAGCAGGACTACCAGCAGGACTACCAGACTACAGCAGGACTACCGTCTACAGCAGGACTACCAGACTACTGTCTACAGCAGGACTACCAGCAGGACTACCAGACTACTGTCTACAGCAGGACTACCAGCAGGACTACCAGACAGGACTACAGCAGGACTACCAGGCTACCGTCTACAGCAGGACTACCAGCAGGACTACCAGGCTACTATCTACAGCAGGACTACCAGACTACCGTCTACAGCAGGACTACCAGCAGGACTACTAGCAGGACTACCAGGCTACCGTCTACAGCAGGACTACCAGGCTACCGTCTACAGCAGGACTACCAGCAGGACTACCAGACTGCTGTCTACAGCAGGACTACCGTCTACAGCAGGACTACCAGCAGGACTACCAGACTACTGTCTACAGCAGGACTACCAGACTACTGTCTACAGCAGGACTACCACACTACCGTCTACAGCAGGACTACCAGACTACCGTCTACAGCAGGACTACCACACTACCGTCTACAGCAGGACTACCAGACTACCAGACTACAGCAGGACTACCGTCAACAGCAGGACTACCAGACTACCAGACTACAGCAGGACTACCGTCTACAGCAGGACTACCAGACTACTGTCTACAGCAGGACTACCAGCAGGACTACCAGCAGGACTACCAGCAGGACTACCAGCAGGACTACCAGGCTACCGTCTACAGCAGGACTACCAGCAGGACTACCAGCAGGACTACCAGCAGGACTACCATCTACAGCAGGACTACCAGCAGGACTACTAGCAGGACTACCAGCAGGACTACCAGGCTACCATCTACAGCAGGACTACCAGGCTACCGTCTACAGCAGGACTACCAGGCTACCGTCTACAGCAGGACTACCAGGCTACCGTCTACAGCAGGACTACCAGACTACCGTCTACAGCAGGACTACCAGCAGGACTACCAGACTACTGTCTACAGCAGGACTACCAGACTACTGTCTACTACAGCAGGACTACCGTCTACAGCAGGACTACCAGCAGGACTACCAGACTACTGTCTACAGCAGGACTACCAGACTACTGTCTACAGCAGGACTACCAGCAGGACTACCAGACTACTGTCTACAGCAGGACTACCAGCAGGACTACCAGACTACTGTCTACAGCAGGACTACCAGCAGGACTACCAGACTACCGTCTACAGCAGGACTACCAGGCTACCATCTACAGCAGGACTACCAGACTACCATCTACAGCAGGACTACCAGACTACCAGACTACAGCAGGACTACCGTCAACAGCAGGACTACCAGACTACCAGACTACAGCAGGACTACCGTCTACAGCAGGACTACCAGACTACTGTCTACAGCAGGACTACCAGCAGGACTACCAGATTACTGTCTACAGCAGGACTACCAGCAGGACTACCAGCAGGACTACCAGCAGGACTACCAGGCTACCGTCTACAGCAGGACTACCAGCAGGACTACCAGGCTACTATCTACAGCAGGACTACCAGACTACCATCTACAGCAGGACTACCAGCAGGACTACCAGCAGGACTACCGTCAACAGCAGGACTACCAGACTACTACCAGACTACAGCAGGACTACCAGCAGGACTACCAGACTACTGTCTACAGCAGGACTACCAGCAGGACTACCAGACTACTGTCTACAGCAGGACTACCAGCAGGACTACCAGCAGGACTACCAGGCTATCATCTACAGCAGGACTACCAGGCTACCGTCTACAGCAGGACTACCAGGCTACCGTCTACAGCAGGACTACCAGCAGGACTACCAGACTACTGTCTACAGCAGGACTACCGTCTACAGCAGGACTACCGTCTACAGCAGGACTACCAGCAGGACTACCAGACTACTGTCTACAGCAGGACTACCAGACTACTGTCTACAGCAGGACTACCAGCAGGACTACCAGACTACTGTCTACAGCAGGACTACCAGCAGGACTACCAGACTACTGTCTACAGCAGGACTACCAGCAGGACTACCAGACTACCGTCTACAGCAGGACTACCAGCAGGACTACCAGGCTACCATCTACAGCAGGACTACCAGCAGGACTACTAGACTACCGTCTACAGCAGACTACCAGCAGGACTACCAGACTACTGTCTACAGCAGGACTACTAGCAGGACTACCAGCAGGACTACCAGACTACTGTCTACAGCAGGACTACCAGACTACTGTCTACAGCAGGACTACCAGGCTACCATCTACAGCAGGACTACCAGCAGGACTACCAGACTACTGTCTACAGCAGGACTACCAGACTACTGTCTACAGCAGGACTACCAGCAGGTCTACAGCAGGACTACCAGACTACTGTCTACAGCAGGACTACCAGGCTACCATCTACAGCAGGACTACCAGACTACCATCTACAGCAGGACTACCGTCTACAGCAGGACTACCAGACTACCAGACTACAGCAGGACTACCGTCTACAGCAGGACTACCAGACTACTGTCTACAGCAGGACTACCAGCAGGACTACCAGACTACTGTCTACAGCAGGACTACCAGCAGGACTACCAGGCTACCATCTACAGCAGGACTACCAGCAGGACTACCAGACTACCGTCTACAGCAGACTACCAGCAGGACTACCAGACTACTGTCTACAGCAGGACTACTAGCAGGACTACCAGCAGGACTACCAGACTACCGTCTACAGCAGGACTACCAGACTACTGTCTACAGCAGGACTACCAGACTACTGTCTACAGCAGGACTACCAGGCTACCATCTACAGCAGGACTACCAGCAGGACTACCAGACTACTGTCTACAGCAGGACTACCAGCAGGTCTACCAGCAGGACTACCAGACTACCGTCTACAGCAGGACTACCAGACTACTGTCTACAGCAGGACTACCAGCTAGGGACTACCAGACTACCATCTACAGCAGGACTACCAGACTACCAGACTACAGCAGGACTACCGTCAACAGCAGGACTACCAGACTACCAGACTACAGCAGGACTACCGTCTACAGCAGGACTACCAGACTACTGTCTACAGCAGGACTACCAGCAGGACTACCAGACTACTGTCTACAGCAGGACTACCAGCAGGACTACCAGGCTACCGTCTACAGCAGGACTACCAGCAGGACTACCAGCAGGACTACCAGCAGGACTACCAGGCTACCATCTACAGCAGGACTACCAGACTACCGTCTACAGCAGGACTACCAGCAGGACTACTAGCAGGACTACCAGCAGGACTACCAGGCTACCATCTACAGCAGGACTACCAGGCTACCGTCTACAGCAGGACTACCAGGCTACCGTCTACAGCAGGACTACCAGGCTACCGTCTACAGCAGGACTACCAGGCTACCGTCTACAGCAGGACTACCAGACTACCGTCTACAGCAGGACTACCAGCAGGACTACCAGACTACTGTCTACAGCAGGACTACCAGACTACTGTCTACAGCAGGACTACCGTCTACAGCAGGACTACCAGACTACTGTCTACAGCAGGACTACCAGACTACTGTCTACAGCAGGACTACCAGCAGGACTACCAGACTACTGTCTACAGCAGGACTACCAGCAGGACTACCAGACTACTGTCTACAGCAGGACTACCAGCAGGAC
Source organism: Oncorhynchus nerka (assembly GCF_034236695.1). NCBI lineage: Eukaryota > Metazoa > Chordata > Actinopteri > Salmoniformes > Salmonidae > Oncorhynchus > Oncorhynchus nerka. Next base: position 295,226 of record NW_027040446.1, read on the forward strand.
TACCAGACTACCGTCTACAGCAGGACTACCAGCAGGACTACCAGGCTACCATCTACAGCAGGACTACCAGCAGGACTACCAGACTACCGTCTACAGCAGACTACCAGCAGGACTACCAGACTACTGTCTACAGCAGGACTACTAGCAGGACTACCAGCAGGACTACCAGACTACTGTCTACAGCAGGACTACCAGACTACTGTCTACAGCAGGACTACCAGGCTACCATCTACAGCAGGACTACCAGCAGGACTACCAGACTACTGTCTACAGCAGGACTACCAGACTACTGTCTACAGCAGGACTACCAGCAGGTCTACCAGCAGGACTACCAGCAGGACTACCAGACTACCGTCTACAGCAGGACTACCAGACTACCGTCTACAGCAGAACTACCAGACTACCGTCTACAGCAGGACTACCAGCAGGAATACCAGCAGGACTACCAGACTACCGTCTACAGCAGGACTACCAGACTACCGTCTACAGCAGGACTACCACACTACCGTCTACAGCAGGACTACCAGACTACCGTCTACAGCAGGACTACCACACTACCGTCTACAGCAGGACTACCAGACTACCAGACTACAGCAGGACTACCGTCGACAGCAGGACTACCAGACTACCAGACTACAGCAGGACTACCGTCAACAGCAGGACTACCAGACTACCAGACTACAGCAGGACTACCGTCTACAGCAGGACTACCAGACTACTGTCTACAGCAGGACTACCAGCAGGACTACCAGCAGGACTACCAGCAGGACTACCAGCAGGACTACCAGGCTACCGTCTACAGCAGGACTACCAGCAGGACTACCAGCAGGACTACCAGCAGGACTACCATCTACAGCAGGACTACCAGCAGGACTACTAGCAGGACTACCAGCAGGACTACCAGGCTACCATCTACAGCAGGACTACCAGGCTACCGTCTACAGCAGGACTACCAGGCTACCGTCTACAGCAGGACTACCAGACTACCGTCTACAGCAGGACTACCAGCAGGACTACCAGACTACTGTCTACAGCAGGACTACCAGACTACTGTCTACAGCAGGACTACCGTCTACAGCAGGACTACCAGCAGGACTACCAGACTACTGTCTACAGCAGGACTACCAGACTACTGTCTACAGCAGGACTACCAGCAGGACTACCAGACTACTGTCTACAGCAGGACTACCAGCAGGACTACCAGACTACTGTCTACAGCAGGACTACCAGCAGGACTACCAGACTACCGTCTACAGCAGGACTACCAGGCTACCATCTACAGCAGGACTACCAGACTACCATCTACAGCAGGACTACCAGACTACCAGACTACAGCAGGACTACCGTCAACAGCAGGACTACCAGACTACCAGACTACAGCAGGACTACCGTCTACAGCAGGACTACCAGACTACTGTCTACAGCAGGACTACCAGCAGGACTACCAGACTACTGTCTACAGCAGGACTACCAGCAGGACTACCAGACTACAGCAGGACTACCGTCTACAGCAGGACTACCAGACTACTGTCTACAGCAGGACTACCAGCAGGACTACCAGACTACTGTCTACAGCAGGACTACCAGCAGGACTACCAGCAGGACTACCAGCAGGACTACCAGGCTACCGTCTACAGCAGGACTACCAGCAGGACTACCAGGCTACTATCTACAGCAGGACTACCAGACTACCGTCTACAGCAGGACTACCAGCAGGACTACTAGCAGGACTACCAGCAGGACTACCAGGCTACCATCTACAGCAGGACTACCAGGCTACCGTCTACAGCAGGACTACCAGGCTACCGTCTACAGCAGGACTACCAGCAGGACTACCAGACTACTGTCTACAGCAGGACTACCGTCTACAGCAGGACTACCAGCAGGACTACCAGACTACTGTCTACAGCAGGACTACCAGACTACTGTCTACAGCAGGACTACCACACTACCGTCTACAGCAGGACTACCAGACTACCGTCTACAGCAGGACTACCACACTACCGTCTACAGCAGGACTACCAGACTACCAGACTACAGCAGGACTACCGTCGACAGCAGGACTACCAGACTACAGCAGGACTACCGTCTACAGCAGGACTACCAGACTACTGTCTACAGCAGGACTACCACACTACCGTCTACAGCAGGACTACCAGACTACCAGACTACAGCAGGACTACCAGCAGGACTACCAGACTACCAGACTACAGCAGGACTACCGTCTACAGCAGGACTACCAGACTACTGTCTACAGCAGGACTACCAGCAGGACTACCAGCAGGACTACCAGCAGGACTACCAGCAGGACTACCAGGCTACCGTCTACAGCAGGACTACCAGCAGGACTACCAGCAGGACTACCAGCAGGACTACCATCTACAGCAGGACTACCAGCAGGACTACTAGCAGGACTACCAGCAGGACTACCAGGCTACCATCTACAGCAGGACTACCAGGCTACCGTCTACAGCAGGACTACCAGGCTACCGTCTACAGCAGGACTACCAGACTACCGTCTACAGCAGGACTACCAGACTACCGTCTACAGCAGGACTACCAGCAGGACTACCAGACTACTGTCTACAGCAGGACTACCAGACTACTGTCTACAGCAGGACTACCGTCTACAGCAGGACTACCAGCAGGACTACCAGACTACTGTCTACAGCAGGACTACCAGACTACTGTCTACAGCAGGACTACCAGCAGGACTACCAGACTACTGTCTACAGCAGGACTACCAGCAGGACTACCAGACTACTGTCTACAGCAGGACTACCAGCAGGACTACCAGGCTACCATCTACAGCAGGACTACCAGACTACCATCTACAGCAGGACTACCAGACTACCAGACTACAGCAGGACTACCAGACTACCAGACTACAGCAGGACTACCGTCAACAGCAGGACTACCAGACTACCAGACTACAGCAGGACTACCGTCTACAGCAGGACTACCAGACTACTGTCTACAGCAGGACTACCAGCAGGACTACCAGATTACTGTCTACAGCAGGACTACCAGCAGGACTACCAGCAGGACTACCAGCAGGACTACCAGGCTACCGTCTACAGCAGGACTACCAGCAGGACTACCAGGCTACTATCTACAGCAGGACTACCAGACTACCATCTACAGCAGGACTACCAGACTACCAGACTACAGCAGGACTACCGTCAACAGCAGGACTACCAGACTACCAGACTACAGCAGGACTACCGTCTACAGCAGGACTACCAGACTACTGTCTACAGCAGGACTACCAGCAGGACTACCAGACTACTGTCTACAGCAGGACTACCAGCAGGACTACCAGCAGGACTACCAGGCTATCATCTACAGCAGGACTACCAGGCTACCGTCTACAGCAGGACTACCAGGCTACCGTCTACAGCAGGACTACCAGCAGGACTACCAGACTACTGTCTACAGCAGGACTACCGTCTACAGCAGGACTACCAGCAGGACTACCAGACTACTGTCTACAGCAGGACTACCAGACTACTGTCTACAGCAGGACTACCAGCAGGACTACCAGACTACTGTCTACAGCAGGACTACCAGCAGGACTACCAGACTACTGTCTACAGCAGGACTACCAGCAGGACTACCAGACTACCGTCTACAGCAGGACTACCAGCAGGACTACCAGGCTACCATCTACAGCAGGACTACCAGCAGGACTACTAGACTACCGTCTACAGCAGACTACCAGCAGGACTACCAGACTACTGTCTACAGCAGGACTACTAGCAGGACTACCAGCAGGACTACCAGACTACTGTCTACAGCAGGACTACCAGACTACTGTCTACAGCAGGACTACCAGGCTACCATCTACAGCAGGACTACCAGCAGGACTACCAGACTACTGTCTACAGCAACACTACCAGACTACTGTCTACAGCAGGACTACCAGCAGGTCTACAGCAGGACTACCAGACTACTGTCTACAGCAGGACTACCAGGCTACCATCTACAGCAGGACTACCAGACTACCATCTACAGCAGGACTACCGTCTACAGCAGGACTACCAGACTACTGTCTACAGCAGGACTACCAGCAGGACTACCAGACTACTGTCTACAGCAGGACTACCAGCAGGACTACCAGACTACTGTCTACAGCAGGACTACCAGCAGGACTACCAGACTACAGTCTACAGCAGGACTACCAGCAGGACTACCAGGCTACCATCTACAGCAGGACTACCAGCAGGACTACCAGACTACCGTCTACAGCAGACTACCAGCAGGACTACCAGGCTACCATCTACAGCAGGACTACCAGGCTACCGTCTACAGCAGGACTACCAGGCTACCGTCTACAGCAGGACTACCAGCAGGACTACCAGACTACTGTCTACAGCAGGACTACCGTCTACAGCAGGACTACCAGCAGGACTACCAGACTACTGTCTACAGCAGGACTACCACACTACCGTCTACAGCAGGACTACCAGACTACCGTCTACAGCAGGACTACCACACTACCGTCTACAGCAGGACTACCAGACTACCAGACTACAGCAGGACTACCGTCGACAGCAGGACTACCAGACTACCAGACTACAGCAGGACTACCGTCTACAGCAGGACTACCAGACTACTGTCTACAGCAGGACTACCACACTACCGTCTACAGCAGGACTACCAGACTACCAGACTACAGCAGGACTACCGTCAACAGCAGGACTACCAGACTACCAGACTACAGCAGGACTACCGTCTACAGCAGGACTACCAGACTACTGTCTACAGCAGGACTACCAGCAGGACTACCAGCAGGACTACCAGCAGGACTACCAGGCTACCGTCTACAGCAGGACTACCAGCAGGACTACCAGCAGGACTACCATCTACAGCAGGACTACCAGCAGGACTACTAGCAGGACTACCAGCAGGACTACCAGGCTACCATCTACAGCAGGACTACCAGGCTACCGTCTACAGCAGGACTACCAGACTACCGTCTACAGCAGGACTACCAGACTACCGTCTACAGCAGGACTACCAGCAGGACTACCAGACTACTGTCTACAGCAGGACTACCAGCAGGACTACCAGTCTACAGCAGGACTACCAGCAGGACTACCAGACTACTGTCTACAGCAGGACTACCAGACTACTGTCTACAGCAGGACTACCAGCAGGACTACCAGACTACTGTCTACAGCAGGACTACCAGCAGGACTACCAGACTACTGTCTACAGCAGGACTACCGTCTACAGCAGGACTACCAGACTACTGTCTACAGCAGGACTACCAGACTACTGTCTACAGCAGGACTACCAGCAGGACTACCAGACTACTGTCTACAGCAGGACTACCAGCAGGACTACCAGACTACCGTCTACAGCAGGACTACCAGCAGGACTACCAGACTACCGTCTACAGCAGGACTACCAGCAGGACTACCAGGCTACCATCTACAGCAGGACTACCAGCAGGACTACTAGACTACCGTCTACAGCAGACTACCAGCAGGACTACCAGACTACTGTCTACAGCAGGACTACCAGGACTACAGCAGGACTACCAGACTACTGTCTACAGCAGGACTACCAGACTACTGTCTACAGCAGGACTACCAGGCTACCATCTACAGCAGGACTACCAGCAGGACTACCAGACTACTGTCTACAGCAGGACTACCAGACTACTGTCTACAGCAGGACTACCAGCAGGACTACAGCAGGACTACCAGACTACTGTCTACAGCAGGACTACCAGGCTACCATCTACAGCAGGACTACCAGAGGACTACCATCTACAGCAGGACTACCAGCAGGACTACCAGACTACTGAGGACTACCAGCAGGACTACCAGACTACTGTCTACAGCAGGACTACCAGCAGGACTACCGTCTACAGCAGGACTACCAGCAGGACTACCAGACTACCGTCTACAGCAGGACTACCAGCAGGACTACCAGGCTACCATCTACAGCAGGACTACCAGCAGGACTACCAGACTACCGTCTACAGCAGACTACCAGCAGGACTACCAGGCTACCATCTACAGCAGGACTACCAGGCTACCGTCTACAGCAGGACTACCAGGCTACCGTCTACAGCAGGACTACCAGCAGGACTACCAGACTACACAGCAGGACTAGCAGGACTACCAGCAGGACTACCAGACTACTGTCTACAGCAGGACTACCACACTACCGTCTACAGCAGGACTACCAGACTACCGTCTACAGCAGGACTACCACACTACCGTCTACAGCAGGACTACCAGACTACCAGACTACAGCAGGACTACCGTCGACAGCAGGACTACCAGACTACCAGACTACAGCAGGACTACCGTCTACAGCAGGACTACCAGACTACTGTCTACAGCAGGACTACAGCAGGACTACCAGACTACTGTCTACAGCAGGACTACCAGCAGGACTACCAGACAGGACTACAGCAGGACTACCAGCAGGACTACCAGGCTACTGTCTACAGCAGGACTACCAGCAGGACTACCAGCAGGACTACCAGCAGGACTACCATCTACAGCAGGACTACCAGCAGGACTACCAGCAGGACTACCAGCAGGACTACCAGGGACTACTAGCAGGACTACCAGCAGGACTACCAGGCTACCATCTACAGCAGGACTACCAGGCTACCGTCTACAGCAGGACTACCAGGCTACCGTCTACAGCAGGACTACCAGACTACCGTCTACAGCAGGACTACCAGCAGGACTACCAGACTACTGTCTACAGCAGGACTACCAGACTACTGTCTACAGCAGGACTACCGTCTACAGCAGGACTACCAGCAGGACTACCAGACTACTGTCTACAGCAGGACTACCAGACTACTGTCTACAGCAGGACTACCAGCAGGACTACCAGACTACTGTCTACAGCAGGACTACCAGCAGGACTACCAGACTACTGTCTACAGCAGGACTACCAGCAGGACTACCAGACTACCGTCTACAGCAGGACTACCAGGCTACCATCTACAGCAGGACTACCAGACTACCATCTACAGCAGGACTACCAGACTACCAGACTACAGCAGGACTACCGTCAACAGCAGGACTACCAGACTACCAGACTACAGCAGGACTACCGTCTACAGCAGGACTACCAGACTACTGTCTACAGCAGGACTACCAGCAGGACTACCAGACTACTGTCTACAGCAGGACTACCAGCAGGACTACCAGCAGGACTACCAGCAGGACTACCAGTCTCTACAGCAGGACTACCAGCAGGACTACCAGGCTACTATCTACAGCAGGACTACCAGACTACCATCTACAGCAGGACTACCAGACTACCAGACTACAGCAGGACTACCGTCAACAGCAGGACTACCAGACTACCAGACTACAGCAGGACTACCGTCTACAGCAGGACTACCAGACTACTGTCTACAGCAGGACTACCAGCAGGACTACCAGACTACTGTCTACAGCAGGACTACCAGCAGGACTACCAGCAGGACTACCAGGCTACCATCTACAGCAGGACTACCAGGCTACCGTCTACAGCAGGACTACCAGGCTACCGTCTACAGCAGGACTACCAGCAGGACTACCAGACTACTGTCTACAGCAGGACTACCGTCTACAGCAGGACTACCAGCAGGACTACCAGACTACTGTCTACAGCAGGACTACCAGACTACTGTCTACAGCAGGACTACCAGCAGGACTACCAGACTACTGTCTACAGCAGGACTACCAGCAGGACTACCAGACTACTGTCTACAGCAGGACTACCAGCAGGACTACCAGACTACCGTCTACAGCAGGACTACCAGCAGGACTACCAGGCTACCATCTACAGCAGGACTACCAGCAGGACTACTAGACTACCGTCTACAGCAGACTACCAGCAGGACTACCAGACTACTGTCTACAGCAGGACTACTAGCAGGACTACCAGCAGGACTACCAGACTACTGTCTACAGCAGGACTACCAGACTACTGTCTACAGCAGGACTACCAGGCTACCATCTACAGCAGGACTACCAGCAGGACTACCAGACTACTGTCTACAGCAGGACTACCAGACTACTGTCTACAGCAGGACTACCAGCAGGTCTACCAGCAGGACTACCAGACTACCGTCTACAGCAGGACTACCAGACTACTGTCTACAGCAGGACTACCAGGCTACCATCTACAGCAGGACTACCAGACTACCATCTACAGCAGGACTACCGTCTACAGCAGGACTACCAGACTACCAGACTACAGCAGGACTACCGTCTACAGCAGGACTACCAGACTACTGTCTACAGCAGGACTACCAGCAGGACTACCAGACTACTGTCTACAGCAGGACTACCAGCAGGACTACCAGCAGGACTACCAGGCTACCGTCTACAGCAGGACTACCAGCAGGACTACCAGGCTACTATCTACAGCAGGACTACCAGACTACCATCTACAGCAGGACTACCAGACTACCAGACTACAGCAGGACTACCGTCAACAGCAGGACTACCAGACTACCAGACTACAGCAGGACTACCGTCTACAGCAGGACTACCAGACTACTGTCTACAGCAGGACTACCAGCAGGACTACCAGACTACTGTCTACAGCAGGACTACCAGCAGGACTACCAGCAGGACTACCAGCAGGACTACCAGGCTACCATCTACAGCAGGACTACCAGGCTACCGTCTACAGCAGGACTACCAGGCTACCGTCTACAGCAGGACTACCAGCAGGACTACCAGACTACTGTCTACAGCAGGACTACCGTCTACAGCAGGACTACCAGCAGGACTACCAGACTACTGTCTACAGCAGGACTACCAGACTACTGTCTACAGCAGGACTACCAGCAGGACTACCAGACTACTGTCTACAGCAGGACTACCAGCAGGACTACCAGACTACTGTCTACAGCAGGACTACCAGCAGGACTACCAGACTACCGTCTACAGCAGGACTACCAGCAGGACTACCAGGCTACCATCTACAGCAGGACTACCAGCAGGACTACTAGACTACCGTCTACAGCAGACTACCAGCAGGACTACCAGACTACTGTCTACAGCAGGACTACTAGCAGGACTACCAGCAGGACTACCAGACTACTGTCTACAGCAGGACTACCAGACTACTGTCTACAGCAGGACTACCAGGCTACCATCTACAGCAGGACTACCAGCAGGACTACCAGACTACTGTCTACAGCAGGACTACCAGACTACTGTCTACAGCAGGACTACCAGCAGGTCTACCAGCAGGACTACCAGACTACCGTCTACAGCAGGACTACCAGACTACTGTCTACAGCAGGACTACCAGGCTACCATCTACAGCAGGACTACCAGACTACCATCTACAGCAGGACTACCGTCTACAGCAGGACTACCAGACTACCAGACTACAGCAGGACTACCGTCTACAGCAGGACTACCAGACTACTGTCTACAGCAGGACTACCAGCAGGACTACCAGGCTACCATCTACAGCAGGACTACCAGCAGGACTACCAGACTACCGTCTACAGCAGACTACCAGCAGGACTACCAGACTACTGTCTACAGCAGGACTACTAGCAGGACTACCAGCAGGACTACCAGACTACTGTCTACAGCAGGACTACCAGACTACTGTCTACAGCAGGACTACCAGACTACTGTCTACAGCAGGACTACCAGGCTACTGTCTACAGCAGGACTACCAGGCTACCATCTACAGCAGGACTACCAGCAGGACTACCAGACTACTGTCTACAGCAGGACTACCAGACTACTGTCTACAGCAGGACTACCAGCAGGTCTACCAGCAGGACTACCAGACTACTGTCTACAGCAGGACTACCAGACTACTGTCTACAGCAGGACTACCAGGCTACCATCTACAGCAGGACTACCAGACTACCATCTACAGCAGGACTACCAGACTACCAGACTACAGCAGGACTACCGTCTACAGCAGGACTACCAGACTACAGCAGGACTACCATCTACAGCAGGACTACCAGCAGGACTACCAGACTACTGTCTACAGCAGGACTACCAGCAGGAATACCAGCAGGACTACCAGACTACCGTCTACAGCAGGACTACCAGACTACCGTCTACAGCAGGACTACCAGACTACCGTCTACAGCAGGACTACCAGACTACCGTCTACAGCAGGACTACCAGCAGGAATACCAGCAGGACTACCAGACTACCGTCTACAGCAGGACTACCAGACTACCGTCTACAGCAGGACTACCAGACTACCGTCTACAGCAGGACTACCAGCAGGAATACCAGCAGGACTACCAGACTACCGTCTACAGCAGGACTACCAGACTACCGTCTACAGCAGGACTACCACACTACCGTCTACAGCAGGACTACCACACTACCGTCTACAGCAGGACTACCAGACTACCGTCTACAGCAGGACTACCAGACTACCGTCTACAGCAGGACTACCAGACTACCGTCTACAGCAGGACTACCAGACTACCGTCTACAGCAGGACTACCAGACTACCGTCTACAGCAGGACTACCAGACTACCGTCTACAGCAGAACTACCAGACTACCGTCTACAGCAGGACTACCAGACTACCGTCTACAGCAGGACTACCAGACTACCGTCTACAGCAGGACTACCAGACTACCGTCTACAGCAGAACTACCAGACTACCGTCTACAGCAGGACTACCAGACTACCGTCTACAGCAGGACTACCAGACTACCGTCTACAGCAGGACTACCAGACTACCGTCTACAGCAGGACTACCAGACTACCGTCTACAGCAGGACTACCAGACTACCGTCTACAGCAGGACTACCAGACTACCGTCTACAGCAGGACTACCAGACTACCAGACTACAGCAGGACTACCGTCTACAGCAGGACTACCAGCAGGACTACCAGACTACTGTCTACAGCAGGACTACCAGACTACTGTCTACAGCAGGACTACCAGCAGAAATACCAGCAGGACTACCAGACTACCGTCTACAGCAGGACTACCAGACTACTGTCTACAGCAGGACCACATTCAACACTGTTCAACTCTGACTCAGATCCCATTTCGGATGTAGACCTTTTTTATGTAAATAGTAAGCGGGGGAGAAAATGTAGACTATGTTAAAGGAGTAGTCTACATGAAGCCTGTGAACGACTGGTTCAGTCTATACATGAAGCCTGTGAACGACTGGTTCAGTCTACATGAAGCCTCTGAACGACTGGATCAGTCTATACATGAAGCCTGTGAACGACTGGTTCAGTCTACATGAAGCCTGTGAACGACTGGTTCAGTCTACATGAAGCCTGTGAACGACTGGTTCAGTCTACATGAAGCCTGTGAACGACTGGTTCAGTCTACATGAAGCCTGTGAACGACTGGTTCAGTCTACATGAAGCCTGTGAACGACTGGTTCAGTCTACATGAAGCCTGTGAACGACTGGTTCAGTCTACATGAAGCCTGTGAACGACTGGTTCAGTCTACATGAAGCCTGTGAACGACTGGTTCAGTCTACATGAAGCCTGTGAACGACTGGTTCAGTCTATATGAAGCCTGTGAACGACAGAGTCAACTCAACACAGATACAGGGACGGGCCTGAGGAAGGGACGGGCCTGAGGAAGGGACGGACCTGAGGAAGGGACGGGCCTGAGGAAGGGCCGGGCCTGAGGAAGGGCCGGGCCTGAGGAAGAAGAGATTTACAAGTCAACTCAACACCGATACAGGGCCGGGCCTGAGGAAGGGACGGGCCTGAGGAAGGGACGGGCCTGAGAAAGGGACGGGCCTGAGGAAGGGCCGGGCCTGAGGAAGAAGAGATTTACAAGTCAACTCAACACCGATACAGGGACGGGCCTGAGGAAGAAGAGATTTACAAGTCAACTCAACACCGATACAGGGACGGGCCTGAGGAAGGGACGGGCCTGAGGAAGGGACGGGCCTGAGGAAGGGCCGGGCCTGAGGAAGGGCCGGGCCTGAGGAAGAAGAGATTTACAAGTCAACTCAACACCGATACAGGGACGGGCCTGAGGAAGGGACGGGCCTGAGGAAGGGACGGGCCTGAGGAAGAAGAGATTTACAAGTCAACTCAACACCGATACAGGGACGGGCCTGAGGAAGGGACGGGCCTGAGGAAGGGCCTGAGGAAGGGACGGGCCTGAGGAAGGGCCGGGCCTGAATAAGGGACGGGCCTGAATAAGGGACGGGCCTGAGGAAGGGACGGGCCTGAGGAAGGGACGGGCCTGAGGAAGGGACGGGCCTGAGGAAGGGACGGGCCTGAGGAAGAAGAGATTTACAAGTCAACTCAACACCGATACAGGGACGGGCCTGAGGAAGGGACGGGCCTGAGGAAGGGACGGGCCTGAATAAGGGCCGGGCCTGAGGAAGGGACGGGCCTGAGGAAGGGACGGGCCTGAGGAAGGGACGGGCCTGAGGAAGGGACGGGCCTGAGGAAGAGGAGATTTACAAGTCAACTCAACACCGATACAGGGACGGGCCTGAGGAAGGGACGGGCCTGAGGAAGGGACGGGCCTGAGGAAGAGACGGGCCTGAGGAAGGGCCGGGCCTGAGGAAGGGCCGGGCCTGAGGAAGAGGAGATTTACAAGTCAACTCAACACCGATACAGGGACGGGCCTGAGGAAGAGGAGGTATATTGTTACTCCTGCTACCCTGGTAACCATCACCGCCCTGCACTCTAATTTAACACCATTCATTACGACCACAGACAGACGGTCACAGGAAGAACAGTCAAGTTAAAAGGGCAGAGGAGGAAACTAATGGTCTCATTTGTTATGTACGAGAGAGAGACAGAGAGAGAGAGACAGAGAGAGAGAGACATAGAGAGAGACATAGAGAGACAGAGGGGAGAAAGAAACAGACTCCCACATCCTCCATTCTGTTCGGTGAGACTAGAGGCATCAACAAATAAAACTGACTGGAAAACGTTGCTCAGAGCTTTATTTACATATAAAGGCTTTAACAAAACCCCAAATGTCAAAGGTTTGTTTTAACAAAACCCCAATTGTCAAAGGTTTGCTTTAACAAAACCCCAAATGTCAAAGGCCTTGCTTTAACAAAACCCCAAATGTCAAAGGCCTTGCTTTAACAAAACCCCAAATGTCAAAGGCCTTGCTTTAACAAAACCCCAAATGTCAAAGGCCTTGCTTTAACAAAACCCCAAATGTCAAAGGTTTGTTTTAACAAAACCCCAAATGTCAAAGGTTTGTTTTAACAAAACCCCCAAATGTCAAAGGTTTGCTTTAACAAAACCCCAAATGTCAAAGGTTTGCTTTAACAAAACCCCAAATGTCAAAGGTTTGCTTTAACAAAACCCCAAATGTCAAAGGTTTGCTTTAACAAAACCCCAAATGTCAAAGGCCTTGATTGTCAATGTATGGATAAAAAAACAGATTTATAAAAGGCCCTTCTCTCTCACACACACACACACACACACACACACACACACCTGGTCTTCATGAAACATCCTCTCCTACTACAGAATCAGTCTCCCCTGAGAGGCTGGTTGTGTTTCATCTCCAGGTCGTAAAGTCCCTCCACGTCTCCGGGAGAATGCCCAGGCCGGTGCCTGCTGACTGGGGCACTAGAGGAGCTCTATTCTTCTATCCCAGGTTTGTCCTGAGACCATGGCAACCGACCTGTGCTATCCCAGGTTTGTCCTGGGACCATGGCAACCGACCTGTGCTATCCCAGGGTCCCGCTGGGCTGGCGACGGGACACTGACAAGGGGCTGCTATTAAATCAGGGGGTAGAGGTGGGGTGGACGATGAGACATGAAGGAGACAGGGAACAGGAGAACAGACTGGACCTATTACCTTAAAGGAGGTGACTGTCTCTCTGTCTGTCTGCCCACCCTTTCTATGGTAGAACAGACTGGACCAATTACCTTAAAGGAGGTGACTATGTCTCGATCTGCCTCTCTGTCTCTCTGCCCACCCTGTCTATGGTAGAACAGACTGGACCAATTACCTTAAAGGAGGTGACTATGTCTCTATCTGCCTCTCTGTCTCTCTGCCTCCCTGCCCACCCTGTCTATGGTAGAACACACAGCAGCCAACATCTGACCTGGTGTCTCAGACAGTAACTGACCTGGTGTCTCCATGTCTCAGACAGTAACTGACCTGGTGTCTCAGACAGTAACTGACCCGGTGTCTCAGACAGCAACTGACCTGGTGTCTCCATGTCTCAGACAGTAACTGACCTGGTGTCTCCATGTCTCAGACAGTAACTGACCCGGTGTCTCAGACAGTAACTGACCCGGTGTCTCAGACAGTAACTGACCCGGTGTCTCAGACAGTAACTGACCCGGTGTCTCCATGTCTCAGACAGTAACTGACCCGGTGTCTCCATGTCTCAGACAGTAACTGACCCGGTGTCTCAGACAGTAACTGACCTGGTGTCTCCATGTCTCAGACAGTAACTGACCCGGTGTCTCAGACAGTAACTGACCCGGTGTCTCAGACAGTAACTGACCCGGTGTCTCAGACAGTAACTGACCCGGTGTCTCAGACAGTAACTGACCCGGTGTCTCAGACAGTAACTGACCTGGTGTCTCAGACAGTAACTGACCCGGTGTCTCAGACAGTAACTGACCCGGTGTCTCAGACAGTAACTGACCTGGTGTCTCAGACAGTAACTGACCCGGTGTCTCAGACAGTAACTGACCCGGTGTCTCAGACAGCAACTGACCCGGTGTCTCAGACAGCAACTGACCCGGTGTCTCCATGTCTCAGACAGTAACTGACCCGGTGTCTCCATGTCTCAGACAGTAACTGACCCGGTGTCTCCATGTCTCAGACAGTAACTGACCCGGTGTCTCCATGTCTCAGACAGTAACTGACCCGGTGTCTCCATGTCTCAGACAGTAACTGACCTGGTGTCTCAGACAGTAACTGACCTGGTGTCTCAGACAGTAACTGACCTGGTGTCTCCATGTCTCAGACAGTAACTGACCTGGTGTCTCCATGTCTCAGACAGTAACTGACCCGGTGTCTCAGACAGTAACTGACCTGGTGTCTCCATGTCTCAGACAGTAACTGACCCGGTGTCTCAGACAGTAACTGACCCGGTGTCTCAGACAGTAACTGACCCGGTGTCTCAGACAGTAACTGACCCGGTGTCTCAGACAGTAACTGACCCGGTGTCTCCATGTCTCAGACAGTAACTGACCCGGTGTCTCCATGTCTCAGACAGTAACTGACCCGGTGTCTCCATGTCTCAGACAGTAACTGACCCGGTGTCTCCATGTCTCAGACAGTAACTGACCCGGTGTCTCAGACAGTAACTGACCTGGTGTCTCAGACAGTAACTGACCTGGTGTCTCAGACAGTAACTGACCTGGTGTCTCCATGTCTCAGACAGTAACTGACCCGGTGTCTCAGACAGTAACTGACCCGGTGTCTCAGACAGTAACTGACCCGGTGTCTCAGACAGTAACTGACCCGGTGTCTCCATGTCTCAGACAGTAACTGACCCGGTGTCTCCATGTCTCAGACAGTAACTGACCCGGTGTCTCAGACAGTAACTGACCCGGTGTCTCAGACAGTAACTGACCCGGTGTCTCAGACAGTAACTGACCCGGTGTCTCAGACAGTAACTGACCCGGTGTCTCAGACAGTAACTGACCCGGTGTCTCAGACAGTAACTGACCCGGTGTCTCAGACAGTAACTGACCCGGTGTCTCAGACAGTAACTGACCCGGTGTCTCAGACAGTAACTGACCTGGTGTCTCAGACAGTAACTGACCTGGTGTCTCAGACAGTAACTGACCTGGTGTCTCCATGTCTCAGACAGTAACTGACCCGGTGTCTCAGACAGTAACTGACCCGGTGTCTCAGACAGTAACTGACCCGGTGTCTCAGACAGTAACTGACCCGGTGTCTCAGACAGTAACTGACCTGGTGTCTCAGACAGTAACTGACCTGGTGTCTCAGACAGTAACTGACCTGGTGTCTCCATGTCTCAGACAGTAACTGACCTGGTGTCTCCATGTCTCAGACAGTAACTGACCTGGTGTCTCAGACAGTAACTGACCCGGTGTCTCAGACAGCAACTGACCCGGTGTCTCAGACAGTAACTGACCCGGTGTCTCCATGTCTCAGACAGTAACTGACCCGGTGTCTCCATGTCTCAGACAGTAACTGACCCGGTGTCTCCATGTCTCAGACAGTAACTGACCCGGTGTCTCCATGTCTCAGACAGTAACTGACCCGGTGTCTCAGACAGTAACTGACCCGGTGTCTCAGACAGTAACTGACCATGTCTCAGACAGTAACTGACCGGTGTCTCAGACAGTAACTGACCCGGTGTCTCAGACAGTAACTGACCCGGTGTCTCAGACAGTAACTGACCCGGTGTCTCAGACAGTAACTGACCTGGTGTCTCAGACAGTAACTGACCTGGTGTCTCCATGTCTCAGACAGTAACTGACCCGGTGTCTCAGACAGTAACTGACCCGGTGTCTCAGACAGTAACTGACCTGGTGTCTCAGACAGTAACTGACCTGGTGTCTCCATGTCTCAGACAGTAACTGACCCGGTGTCTCAGACAGTAACTGACCTGGTGTCTCAGACAGTAACTGACCTGGTGTCTCCATGTCTCAGACAGTAACTGACCTGGTGTCTCCATGTCTCAGACAGTAACTGACCTGGTGTCTCAGACAGTAACTGACCCGGTGTCTCAGACAGTAACTGACCCGGTGTCTCCACGTCTCAGACAGTAACTGACCTGGTGTCTCCATGTCTCAGACAGTAACTGACCTGGTGTCTCCATGTCTCAGACAGTAACTGACCTGGTGTCTCCATGTCTCAGACAGTAACTGACCCGGTGTCTCAGACAGTAACTGACCCGGTGTCTCAGACAGTAACTGACCTGGTGTCTCAGACAGTAACTGACCTGGTGTCTCCATGTCTCAGACAGTAACTGACCCGGTGTCTCAGACAGTAACTGACCTGGTGTCTCCATGTCTCAGACAGTAACTGACCCGGTGTCTCAGACAGTAACTGACCCGGTGTCTCAGACAGTAACTGACCCGGTGTCTCAGACAGTAACTGACCCGGTGTCTCAGACAGTAACTGACCCGGTGTCTCAGACAGTAACTGACCCGGTGTCTCAGACAGTAACTGACCTGGTGTCTCCATGTCTCAGACAGTAACTGGCCTGGTGTCTCCATGTCTCAGACAGTAACTGACCTGGTGTCTCAGACAGTAACTGACCTGGTGTCTCCATGTCTCAGACAGTAACTGACCTGGTGTCTCAGACAGTAACTGACCTGGTGTCTCAGACAGTAACTGACCTGGTGTCTCAGACAGTAACTGACCTGGTGTCTCAGACAGTAACTGACCTTGGTGTCTCCATGACAGACAGTAACTGACCCGGTGTCTCAGAGACAGTAACTGACCTGGTGTCTCAGACAGGGAGACTCCATGTGACCCGGTGTCTCCATGTCTCAGACAGTAACTGACCTGGTGTCTCAGACAGTAACTGACCTGGTGTCTCCATGTCTCAGACAGTAACTGACCTGGTGTCTCAGACAGTAACTGACCTGGTGTCTCAGACAGTAACTGACCTGGTGTCTCAGACAGTAACTGACCCGGTGTCTCCATGTCTCAGACAGTAACTGACCCGGTGTCTCCATGTCTCAGACAGTAACTGACCTGGTGTCTCAGACAGTAACTGACCTGGTGTCTCCATGTCTCAGACAGTAACTGACCTGGTGTCTCAGACAGTAACTGACCTGGTGTCTCAGACAGTAACTGACCTGGTGTCTCAGACAGTAACTGACCCGGTGTCTCAGACAGTAACTGACCCGGTGTCTCCATGTCTCAGACAGTAACTGACCCGGTGTCTCCAGAGACAGTAACTGACCCCGGTGTCTCAGACAGTAACTGACCCGGTGTCTCAGACAGTAACTGACCTGGTGTCTCAGACAGTAACTGACCTGGTGTCTCCATGTCTCAGACAGTAACTGACCCGGTGTCTCAGACAGTAACTGACCCGGTGTCTCAGACAGTAACTGACCTGGTGTCTCAGACAGTAACTGACCTGGTGTCTCCATGTCTCAGACAGTAACTGACCTGGTGTCTCAGACAGTAACTGACCCGGTGTCTCAGACAGTAACTGACCTGGTGTCTCAGACAGTAACTGACCTGGTGTCTCCATGTCTCAGACAGTAACTGACCTGGTGTCTCAGACAGTAACTGACCCGGTGTCTCAGACAGTAACTGACCCGGTGTCTCAGACAGTAACTGACCCGGTGTCTCAGACAGTAACTGACCCGGTGTCTCAGACAGTAACTGACCCGGTGTCTCAGGCAGTAACTGACCTGGTGTCTCAGACAGTAACTGACCTGGTGTCTCAGACAGTAACTGACCTGGTGTCTCCATGTCTCAGACAGTAACTGACCTGGTGTCTCAGACAGTAACTGACCTGGTGTCTCAGACAGTAACTGACCCGGTGTCTCAGACAGTAACTGACCCGGTGTCTCAGACAGTAACTGACCCGGTGTCTCAGACAGTAACTGACCCGGTGTCTCAGACAGTAACTGACCCGGTGTCTCAGACAGTAACTGACCCGGTGTCTCAGACAGTAACTGACCTGGTGTCTCAGACAGTAACTGACCTGGTGTCTCAGACAGTAACTGACCTGGTGTCTCAGACAGTAACTGACCTGGTGTCTCAGACAGTAACTGACCTGGTGTCTCCATGTCTCAGACAGTAACTGACCTGCTGTCTCAGACAGTAACTGACCCGGTGTCTCCATGTCTCAGACAGTAACTGACCCGGTGTCTCAGACAGTAACTGACCCGGTGTCTCAGACAGTAACTGACCTGGTGTCTCCATGTCTCAGACAGTAACTGACCTGGTGTCTCAGACAGTAACTGACCTGGTGTCTCCATGTCTCAGACAGTAACTGACCTGGTGTCTCAGACAGTAACTGACCTGGTGTCTCAGACAGTAACTGACCTGGTGTCTCCATGTCTCAGACAGTAACTGACCTGGTGTCTCAGACAGTAACTGACCTGGTGTCTCAGACAGTAACTGACCTGGTGTCTCAGACAGTAACTGACCCGGTGTCTCAGACAGTAACTGACCCGGTGTCTCCATGTCTCAGACAGTAACTGACCCGGTGTCTCAGACAGTAACTGACCCGGTGTCTCAGACAGTAACTGACCCGGTGTCTCAGACAGTAACTGACCCGGTGTCTCAGACAGTAACTGACCCGGTGTCTCAGACAGTAACTGACCCGGTGTCTCAGACAGTAACTGACCCGGTGTCTCAGACAGTAACTGACCCGGTGTCTCAGACAGTAACTGACCCGGTGTCTCAGACAGTAACTGACCCGGTGTCTCAGACAGTAACTGACCTGGTGTCTCAGACAGTAACTGACCTGGTGTCTCCATGTCTCAGACAGTAACTGACCTGGTGTCTCAGACAGTAACTGACCTGGTGTCTCAGACAGTAACTGACCCGGTGTCTCCATGTCTCAGACAGTAACTGACCCGGTGTCTCCATGTCTCAGACAGTAACTGACCCGGTGTCTCAGACAGTAACTGACCCGGTGTCTCAGACAGTAACTGACCCGGTGTCTCAGACAGTAACTGACCCGGTGTCTCAGACAGTAACTGACCCGGTGTCTCAGACAGTAACTGACCTGGTGTCTCCATGTCTCAGACAGTAACTGACCTGGTGTCTCAGACAGTAACTGACCTGGTGTCTCCATGTCTCAGACAGTAACTGACCTGGTGTCTCAGACAGTAACTGACCTGGTGTCTCAGACAGTAACTGACCTGGTGTCTCCATGTCTCAGACAGTAACTGACCTGGTGTCTCAGACAGTAACTGACCTGGTGTCTCAGACAGTAACTGACCTGGTGTCTCAGACAGTAACTGACCTGGTGTCTCAGACAGTAACTGACCCGGTGTCTCAGACAGTAACTGACCCGGTGTCTCCATGTCTCAGACAGTAACTGACCCGGTGTCTCAGACAGTAACTGACCCGGTGTCTCAGACAGTAACTGACCCGGTGTCTCAGACAGTAACTGACCCGGTGTCTCAGACAGTAACTGACCCGGTGTCTCAGACAGTAACTGACCTGGTGTCTCAGACAGTAACTGACCCGGTGTCTCAGACAGTAACTGACCCGGTGTCTCAGACAGTAACTGACCCGGTGTCTCAGACAGTAACTGACCTGGTGTCTCAGACAGTAACTGACCTGGTGTCTCCATGTCTCAGACAGTAACTGACCTGGTGTCTCAGACAGTAACTGACCTGGTGTCTCAGACAGTAACTGACCCGGTGTCTCCATGTCTCAGACAGTAACTGACCCGGTGTCTCCATGTCTCAGACAGTAACTGACCCGGTGTCTCAGACAGTGACCCGGTGTCTCAGACAGTAACTGACCGGTGTCTCAGACAGTAACTGACCGGTGTCTCAGACAGTAACTGACCCGGTGTCTCAGACAGTAACTGACCCGGTGTCTCAGACAGTAACTGACCTGGTGTCTCAGACAGTAACTGACCTGGTGTCTCAGACAGTAACTGACCTGGTGTCTCAGACAGTAACTGACCTGGTGTCTCCATGTCTCAGACAGTAACTGACCTGCTGTCTCAGACAGTAACTGACCCGGTGTCTCCATGTCTCAGACAGTAACTGACCCGGTGTCTCAGACAGTAACTGACCCGGTGTCTCAGACAGTAACTGACCTGGTGTCTCCATGTCTCAGACAGTAACTGACCCGGTGTCTCAGACAGTAACTGACCCGGTGTCTCAGACAGTAACTGACCCGGTGTCTCAGACAGTAACTGACCTGGTGTCTCCATGTCTCAGACAGTAACTGACCTGCTGTCTCAGACAGTAACTGACCCGGTGTCTCCATATCTCAGACAGTAACTGACCCGGTGTCTCAGACAGTAACTGACCTGGTGTCTCAGACAGTAACTGCATGTCATATTGCACCCAGCTGACAGACCACAGCAGTCAACAACTGAACAAGAGCTTACAGGCCACCCCAGGGCCCAGAGCCCACCCCAAAGGCCACCCCAGGGCCCAGAGCCCGCCCCAAAGGCCACCCCAGGGCCTAGAGCCCGCCCCAGATCCCGAATAAACTCTTAAAGACCTAGTCATATTTTACATCAATAGCAGTCAATATCAATCGTCACCTTATTTCAGTCTCATCTGAAAGTTGTAAATTCTTGGTTATCTTCACGAACCCTGGCTAACAAGTTGAATCAGCAATGCAAAATTGGGTTTAATTATTTATTTACTAAATACCTAACTAATCACACAGAATTACATATGCACAGAATCAATCATACCTTGATTACAAATGACGTCATAAAGGAAAACGTCCCTAGTGGACGGAACATATATGACAGCTGGTTACACAAAGAAAAGGGAGATTGGGTTTGAGTGAAAGAGCGGGAAGACTGAGGAACAAAGGGAGGATGCGATGTCTCTATTGTAAATACAGTATCGTATGCATTCTAAATAACCGCCTCTGGTGGTGAACGGGAAACGTTGTAGTGTCGTCGTTAGGTGGTAGACGGGATACTCCGTCTGTCCTTTCCTAGCCCAGGTTTTTAGCTGCTGTTGCTAACTCAACGGCTAGGATGTCTCACTTCTTTAGTGAATAAGAGTTCAAAGTTCACACCATTCACAACCAAAGCTCACACTGAGGTTGGCTTAGTTCTGTAGTTGACATGTTAGTCCTTTTTAACGTATGGACCGTCGTCCTCACGTCCTCGGAACAGGAGGTTACATTGTCGTCATGGCTTTATATAGGAAGGGAGAGGAGGGCGTGTTTCATTAGTTATAACCAAAGTCTCTTCACGTGGGCAGGCCACTGAGTCGGGCCTAATTCACTCATTAAAACCCAATTCTCACATTTTAGAAGCTAAAATAACATTTCATTCCATCACATAATGGGACTGAACCACAGTCACTGAACCAGACTAGTCCCTGAACCACTGAACCAGACTAGTCCCTGAACCAGACTAGTCCCTGAACCACTGAGCCTAATCTCTAGATCAGAGGGGGAGGACAGACCAGGCTCTGGTTGCTGTGGGCCCCGGCAGACAAAGTCCCTCACTCAACACATGGCCCGCCTGCTTTGCTGCACTCCTCCCACCCCAGTCTCCCCGTCTCCCTCCCTCCACTCACCTTGGAAGGCTGCTACGTTCCTGGAGATGAGGAACTTGAGGCTGGCGGAGGAGGTCTGGAGGAGGTTCTGAACATCCCGCCGGGCCGCCACCTGATACCTCTCCTCCATCTTCTTAGAACAGCATGTCAAGTTCCTGGACTGGCACACCTGGAGGTCCGAACCTGGAGTGGAATAAATGACTGTTACTCTGTTGTTTTGCCTCATTACATGAACAGGTCTTCCGAGAGAGAGGGTTCTGGAACATTAGGTCTTCCATTGTGATCATAGACAGAGAGGGTTCTGGAACATTAGGTCTTCCATTGTGATCATAGACAGAGAGAGGGTTCTGGAACATTAGGTCTTCCGTTGTGATCATAGAAAGAGAGAGGGTTCTGGAACATTAGGTCTTCCATTGTGATCATAGAGAGAGAGGCTTCTGGAACATTAGGTCTTCCATTGTGATCATAGAGAGAGGAGGGTTCTGGAACATTAGGTCTTCCATTGTGATCATAGAGAGAGAGGGTTCTGGAACATTAGGTCTTCTGGAACAACATTAGGTCTTCCATTGTGATCATAGAGAGAGAGAGGGTTCTGGAACATTAGGTCTTCCATTGTGATCATAGAGAGAGAGAGATCATAGTTCTGGAACATTAGGTCTTCCATTGTGATCATAGAGAGAGAGAGGGTTCTGGAACATTAGGTCTTCCATTGTGATCATAGAGAGAGAGAGGGTTCTGGAACATTAGGTCTTCCATTGTGATCATAGAGAGAGAGAGAGGGTTCTGGAACATTTGGTCTTCCATTGTGATCATAGAGAGAGGGTTCTGGAACATTAGGTATTCCATTGTGATCATAGAGAGAGAGAGAGAGGCTTCTGGAACATTAGGTATTCCATTGTGATCATAGAGAGAGAGGGTTCTGGAACATTAGGTGTTCCATTGTGATCATAGAGAGAGAGAGGGTCCTGGAACATTAGGTGTTCCATTGTGATCATAGAGAGAGAGAGGGTTCTGGAACATTAGGTATTCCATTGTGATCATAGAAAGAGAGAGAGGGTTCTGGAACATTAGGTCTTCCATTGTGATCATAGAGAGAGGGTTCCGGAACATTGCTTACATCCATTCTGAATGGGTGAGTATGGCTAAAGTGGCATTGCTCAGCCAGACAGTGCTATGCTTTAACATGAGAGATGCTGTTTCATCCTCAGGTCTTTCTACTGCTGACATACATAGGAGAGAAGCTAGACATTAATGTCATTCACTATTTATTTCCCCCTCCTTAACCCACTGGGCCGATTACTGCCAGACAGCCGCCACGCAGCCAAAACGACAGCCACCACGTGGCAGTAAAAACCTGCCAGACAGCCACCACGTGGCAGTAAAAACCTGCCAGACAGCCACCACGTGGCAGTAAAAACCTGCCAGACAGCCGCCACGTGGCAGTAAAAACCTGCCAGACAGCCACCCTGCCAGACAGCTGGCAGTAAAACCTGCCAGACAGCCGCCACGTGGCAGTAAAAACCTGCCAGACAGCTGCCACGTGGCAGTAAAAGCCTGCCAGACAGCCACGACGTGGCAGTAAAAACCTGCCAGACAGCTGCCATGTGGCAGTAAAAACCTGCCAGACAGCTGCCACGTGGCAGTAAAAGCCTGCCAGACAGCTGCCATGTGGCAGTAAAACCTGCCAGACAGCCGCCACGTGGCAGTAAAACCTGCCAGACAGCCACGACGTGGCAGTAAAAACCTGCCAGACAGCCACCATGTGGCAGTAAAAACCTGCCACACAGCCGCCACGTGGCAGTAAAAACCTGCCAGACAGCCGTCAACATGAAGCCACATCACTAGGGCCCTATGTCACATGACTTGGATTTGAACCTGTATTTAAAACGTTTTCAACAAACGGTCCACTTCATGTCACATGGTCCAGTAACATCCTCAGACAAGTGCTTTCATTTTTGGGTGTAATTCTCATGTTTTGGAAAAGGATTAACATTTTTTTTTAAAGGTTAAAATCTTGGTCATGTGACATGATCGTCCAAGACACCGAGCCCTACAGACATCACATAAGAGATATGTAACATGAATAAATTAATCTCCGTCAAGACACAGACAGCATAGCACCACTGTCTGAGGCTCGTAGTGGGCTCTTCTATCGAGCCTCCTAGATGATACAGGACTAAATCCTCACCACTGTCTTGAGGCTCGTAGTGGTCTCTTCTATCGAGCCTCCTAGATGATACAGGACTACATCCTCACCACTGTCTTGAGGCTCGTAGTGGTCTCTTCTATCGAGCCTCCTAGATGATACAGGACTACATCCTCACCACTGTCTGAGGCTCGTAGTGGGCTCTTCTATCGAGCCTCCTAGATGATACAGGACTACATCCTCACCACTGTCTTGAGGCTCGTAGTGGGCTCTTCTATCGAGCCTCCTAGATGATACAGGACTACATCCTCACCACTGTCTTGAGGCTCGTAGTGGTCTCTTCTATCGAGCCTCCTAGATGATACAGGACTACATCCTCACCACTGTCTGAGGCTCGTAGTGGGCTCTTCTATCGAGCCTCCTAGATGATACAGGACTACATCCTCACCACTGTCTTGAGGCT
Organism: Oncorhynchus nerka; assembly: GCF_034236695.1. Taxonomy (NCBI): domain Eukaryota; kingdom Metazoa; phylum Chordata; class Actinopteri; order Salmoniformes; family Salmonidae; genus Oncorhynchus; species Oncorhynchus nerka. The sequence continues at coordinate 319,945 of NW_027040446.1, forward strand.
CGTAGTGGGCTCTTCTATCGAGCCTCCTGGATGATACAGGACTACATCCTCACCACTGTCTTGAGGCTCGTAGTGGGCTCTTCTATCGAGCCTCCTAGATGATACAGGACTACATCCTCACCACTGTCTTGAGGCTCGTAGTGGTCTCTTCTATCGAGCCTCCTAGATGATACAGGACTACATCCTCACCACTGTCTTGAGGCTCGTAGTGGTCTCTTCTATCGAGCCTCCTAGATGATACAGGACTACATCCTCACCACTGTCTGAGGCTCGTAGTGGGCTCTTCTATCGAGCCTCCTAGATGATACAGGACTACATCCTCACCACTGTCTGAGGCTCGTAGTGGTCTCTTCTATCGAGCCTCCTAGATGATACAGGACTACATCCTCACCACTGTCTTGAGGCTCGTAGTGGTCTCTTCTATCGAGCCTCCTAGATGATACAGGACTACATCCTCACCACTGTCTGAGGCTCGTAGTGGTCTCTTCTATCGAGCCTCCTAGATGATACAGGACTACATCCTCACCACTGTCTGAGGCTCGTAGTGGTCTCTTCTATCGAGCCTCCTAGATGATACAGGACTACATCCTCACCACTGTCTGAGGCTCGTAGTGGTCTCTTCTATCGAGCCTCCTGGATGATACAGGACTACATCCTCACCACGTCCACACAGACGGTCTACGTGTTGAAACAAGCTCAGGGGCAGAAGGCAGATTTGTGTGAAAGCAAATCATGAGTCTTGCCGTTATCACCTCGACAAGTGGTGTCCATACATTTGCCCCTACGTGTGGCAAAGCTACCGGCTCGCCTTGGAAACACACACACACACACACACACACACACACACACACACACACGGGACAATCAAAACAACTTTTCGTTTTTACTCTAAAAAAGGGTTTTCAGACGTGCTGAAACAGTGTCTTTGGCAGCTCTTCCCTCCATTCTATCAGACGACCTGTACTGGGTGTTGTTAGAGCTCTTCCCTCCATTCTATCAGACGACCTGTACTGGGTGTTGTTAGAGCTCTTCCCTCCATTCTATCAGACGACCTGTACTGGGTGTTGTTAGAGCTCTTCCCTCCATTCTATCAGACGACCTGTACTGGGTGTTGTTAGAGCTCTTCCCTCCATTCTATCAGACGACCTGTACTGGGTGTTGTTAGAGCTCTTCCCTCCATTCTATCAGACGACCTGTACTGGGTGTTGTTAGAGCTCTTCCCTCCATTCTATCAGACGACCTGTACTGGGTGTTGTTAGAGCTCTTCCTCCATTCTATCAGACGACCTGTACTGGGTGTTGTTAGAGCTCTTCCCTCCATTCTATCAGACGACCTGTACTGGGTGTTGTTAGAGCTCTTCCCTCCATTCTATCAGACAACCTGTACTGGGTGTTGTTATCAGACAACCTGTACTGGGTGTTGTTAGAGCTCTTCCCTCCATTCTATCAGACGACCTGTACTGGGTGTTGTTAGAGCTCTTCCCTCCATTCTATCAGACAACCTGTACTGGGTGTTGTTAGAGCTCTTCCCTCCATTCTATCAGACAACCTGTACTGGGTGTTGTTATCAGACAACCTGTACTGGGTGTTGTTAGAGCTCTTCCCTCCATTCTATCAGACAACCTGTACTGGGTGTTGTTAGAGCTCTTCCCTCCATTCTATCAGACAACCTGTACTGGGTGTTGTTAGAGCTCTTCCCTCCATTCTATCAGACGACCTGTACTGGGTGTTGTTATCAGACGACCTGTACTGGGTGTTGTTAGAGCTCTTCCCTCCATTCTATCAGACAACCTGTACTGGGTGTTGTTAGAGCTCTTCCCTCCATTCTATCAGACAACCTGTACTGGGTGTTGTTAGAGCTCTTCCCTCCATTCTATCAGACGACCTGTACTGGGTGTTGTTAGAGCTCTTCCGTCCATTCTATCAGACGACCTGTACTGGGTGTTGTTAGAGCTCTTCCCTCCATTCTATCAGACGACCTGTACTGGGTGTTGTTAGAGCTCTTCCCTCCATTCTATCAGACGACCTGTACTGGGTGTTGTTAGAGCTCTTCCCTCCATTCTATCAGACAACCTGTACTGGGTGTTGTTAGAGCTCTTCCCTCCATTCTATCAGACGACCTGTACTGGGTGTTGTTATCAGACAACCTGTACTGGGTGTTGTTAGAGCGGGTTAGTCACTCAGAGGAGGCGATGGCACACGTTAACACATTCCTTCTCATCTAGATAAGACTACATGAAAAGATCCTCAGAGGCCTGATTTTATCTTTCCACTTAGAGACCACAGAAACTGGACTCGGTCCAACGCGCTGAAAAGCTCTGCTTGGATCTATAGTCTATATACACGTGTAGTTTAAGGTGAAAGGCTCTGCTTGGATCTATAGTCTATATACACGTGTAGTTTAAGGTGAAAGGCTCTGGTTGGATCTATAGTCTATATACACGTGTAGTTTAAGGTGAAAGGCTCTGCTTGGATCTATAGTCTATATACACGTGTAGTTTAAGGTGAAAGGCTCTGGTTGGATCTATAGTCTATATACACGTGTAGTTTAAGGTGAAAGGCTCTGGTTGGATCTATAGTCTATATACACGTGTAGTTTAAGGTGAAAGGCTCTGCTTGGATCTATAGTCTATATACAAGTGTAGTTTAAGGTGAAAGGCTCTGGTTGGATCTATAGTCTATATACACGTGTAGTTTAAGGTGAAAGGCTCTGCTTGGATCTATAGTCTATATACACGTGTAGTTTAAGGTGAAAGGCTCTGGTTGGATCTATAGTCTATATACGCGTGTAGTTTAAGCTGAAAGGCTCTGGTTGGATCTATATACGTGTAGTTTAAGGTGAAAGGCTCTGGTTGGATCTATAGTCTATATATGTGTAGTTTAAGGTGAGTTCCAGATGAGTCAGGCCATTTCCACGAGTCAATAGGGTCTCATATTACAAATGGTTTTGAAACACAGCATCTCCTTTCATTGGTGATAAGACTGATTGGCCCCCGAGGTCTGTTCCATGGACTAAACATCCCTTTGGATCTATAGTAATGTAGTGATAAGACTGATTGGCCCCCGAGGTCTGTTCCATGGACTAAACATCCCTTTGGATCTATAGTAATGTAGTGATAAGACTGATTGGCCCCCGAGGTCTGTTCCATGGACTAAACATCCCTTTGGATCTATAGTAATGTAGTGATAAGACTGATTGGCCCCCGAGGTCTGTTCCATGGACTAAACATCCCTTTGGATCTATAGTAATGTAGTGATAAGACTGATTGGCCCCCGAGGTCTGTTCCATGGACTAAACATCCCTTTGGATCTATAGTAATGTAGTGATAAGACTGATTGGCCCCCGAGGTCTGTTCCATGGACTAAACATCCCTTTGGATCTATAGTAATGTAGTGATAAGACTGATTGGCCCCCGAGGTCTGTTCCATGGACTAAACATCCCTTTGGATCTATAGTAATGTAGTGATAAGACTGATTGGCCCCCGAGGTCTGTTCCATGGACTAAACATCCCTTTGGATCTATAGTAATGTAGTGATAAGACTGATTGGCCCCCGAGGGCTTTTCATGGACTAAAAATCCCTTTTCACATCACCAATATTGTTTAGAGCAGGGGTCACCAACAGGTGAGTTACCCGTAACTACCAGCCCACCTATGAGTAGGGTTAGGGGTTAGGGTTAGGGTTTAGGGTTAGCTACCAGCCCACCTATGAGTAGGGTTAGGGGGGTTAGGGTTAAGGGTTAGCTAGCAGCCCACCTATGAGTAGGGTTACGGGTTAGGGTTAGGGTTTAGGGTTAGCTACCAGCCCACCTATGAGTAGGGTTAGGGGGCTTAGGGTTAGGGTTAAGGGTTAGCTACCAGCCCACCTATGAGTAGGGTTAGGGGGCTTAGGGTTAGGGGTTAAGGGTTAGGGTTTAGGGTTAGCTACCAGCCCACCTATGAGTAGGGTAGGGGGTTAGGGTTAGGGGTTAGCTACCAGCCCACCTATGAGTAGCTAGCCAAGCTATTCTGAAAGGTTTTACCATACACCAGGGGTCTCCAGCAGGTTAGGGTTAGGGTTTAAGGGTTAGGGGTTAGGGTTAAGGGTTAGGGTTTAGGGTTAGGGTTAAGGGTTAGGGTTTAGGGTTAGCTACCAGCCCACCTATGAGTAGGGTTAGGGGGTTAGGGTTAGGGTTAAGGGTTAGCTACCAGCCCACCTATGAGTAGCTAGCCAAGCTATTCTGAAAGGTTTTACCATACACCAGGGGTCTCCAGCAGGTTAGGGTTAGGGTTTAAGGGTTAGGGTTAGGGTTAGGGTTAAGGGTTAGCTACCAGCCCACCTATGAGTAGGGTTAGGGGGCTTAGGGTTAGGGTTAAGGGTTAGCTACCAGCCCACCAATGAGTAGCTAGCCAAGCTATTCTGAAAGGCTTTACCATACACCAGGGGTCTCCAGCAGGTTAGGGGTTAGGGGGTTAGGGTTTAGGGTTAGCTACCAGCCCATCTATGAGTAGCTAGCCAAGCTATTCTGAAAGGTTTTACCATACACCAGGGGTCTCCAGCAGGCTAGGGTTAGGGGTTAAGGTTAGGGGTTAGGGAGGTTAGGGGTTAGGGTTAGGGTTTAGGGTTAGCTACCAGCAGCCCACCTATGAGTAGCTCACAATACAATTCTGAAAGGTTTTACCATACACCAGGGGTCTCCAGCAGGCTAGGGTTAGGGATTAGGGTTAGGGTTAAGGGGGTTAAGGGTTAGGGTTAGGGGTTAGGGGGTTAAGGGTTAGCTACCAGCCCACCTATGAGTAGGGTTAGGGGGGTTAGGGTTAAGGGTGGAACAAACTCCCTCACGACGCCAGGACAGCGGAGTCAATCACCACCTTCCGGAGACACCTGAAACCCCACCTCTTTAAGGAATACCTAGGATAGGATAAAGTAATCCTTCTCCCCTCCCCCTTTAAAAGACCTAGATGCACTATTGTAAAGTGGCTGTTCCACTGGATGTCATAAGGTGAAAGCACCAATTTGTAAATCGCTCTGGATAAGAGCGTCTGCTAAATGACTTAAATGTAAATGTAAATGTTAAATGTTAGCTACCAGCCCACCTATGAGTAGCTCGCAAAACTATTCTGAAAGTACATGTTCGCGTGTTCCCCCACAAACCGTCATTAACATCAGACACCACAATCTCCCAGCTACTATCCAACCAACGCAACATAATCCCACCCCTGCTCAGCCACTATTGGTTAAGACAAACCTAACAACATAATCCCACCCCTGGTCAGCCACTATTGGTTAAAACAAACCTAACACAACATAATCCCACCCCTGGTCAACCACTATTGGTTTAAAGAGACAAACCTAACAACATAATCCCACCCCTGGTCAGCCACTATTGGTTAAGACAAACCTAACACAACATAATCCCACCCCTGGTCAGCCACTATTGGTTTAAAAAGACAAACCTAACAACATAATCCCACCCCTGGTCAGACACTATTGGTTTAAAGAGACAAACCTAACACAACATAATCCCACCCCTGGTCAGCCACTATTGGTTAAGACAAACCTAACACAACATAATCCCACCCCTGGTCAGCCACTATTGGTTTAAAGAGACAAACCTAACAACATAATCCCACCCCTGGTCAGCCACTATTGGTTAAAACAAACCTAACACAACATAATCCCACCCCTGGTCAGTCACTATTGGTTTAAAGAGACAAACCTAACAACATAATCCCACCCCTGGTCAGCCACTATTGGTTTAAAAAGACAAACCAAAAATAATTTCCCCAAAACCTTCCCAATTGAATGTTAACTGTAAAGTAGTTTTACCTGGCAGAAGTATAGCGCGAGGAAGTATAGCGCGAGGAAGTAGTACAGCGCGAGGAAGTAGTACAGCGCGAGGAAGTACAGCGCGAGGAAGTACAGCGCGAGGAGGTACAGCGCGGGAGGTACAGCGCGAGGAGGTACAGCGCGAGGAGGTACAGCGCGAGGAGGTACAGCGCGAGGACGTACAGCGCGAGGACGTACAGCGCGAGGAGGTAGCTGAGTAGATGCGCAATTAAAGGGCCAGATGAGCAATTAAAGGGCCAGATGCGCAATTAAAGGGCCAGATGAGCAATTAAAGGGCCAGATGCACAATTAAAGGGCCAGATGCACAATTAAAGGGCCAGATGAGCAATTAAAGGGGAATTACACTCAACTCTAAATGTTTTAGTTTCTTCCAGACCTTAAACAAATTGTCTTGTGTGATTTCAGAATTGAATCAGAACATCCCATTTTGTTGTTCCTACCAGCAGCATCAACCCACCAGGACTTCAGATGGAAAGAACTGACAACAAGCATCAACCCACCAGGACTTCAGATGGAAAGAACTGACAACAAGCATCAACCCACCAGGACTTCAGATGGGCTCCCGAGTGGCCCAGTGGTCTAAGGCACTGCATCTTAGTGCTAGAGGCGTCACTACAGACAACCGGGTTCGAATGCTGGCTGTATCGCAACTGGCCATGACTGGGAGTCTCTTCACAGTGGTAGTAAGGATGGTTGTGGATCTGACCAGTCGGTCTCTTCAGTGGTAGTAAGGATGGTTGTGGATCTGACCAGTCGGTCTCTTCAGTGGTAGTAAGGATGGTTGTGGATCTGACCAGTCGGTCTCTTCAGTGGTGGTGAGGATAATAATCTGACCAGTCGGTCTCTTCAGTGGTAGTGAGAATAATAATCTGACCAGTCGGTCTCTTCAGTGGTAGTGAGGATAATAATCTGACCAGTCGGTCTCTTCAGTGGTAGTGAGGATAATAATCTGACCAGTCGGTCTCTTCAGTGGTAGTGAGGATAATAATCTGACCAGTCGGTCTCTTCAGTGGTAGTGAGGATAATAATCTGACCAGTTTGGTCTCTTCAGTGGTAGTGAGAATAATAATCTGACCAGTCGGTCTCTTCAGTGGTAGTGAGAATAATAATCTGACCAGTCGGTCTCTTCAGTGGTAGTGAGGATAATAATCTGACCAGTCGGTCTCTTCAGTGGTAGTGAGAATAATAATCTGACCAGTCGGTCTCTTCAGTGGTAGTGAGGATAATAATCTGACCAGTCGGTCTCTTCAGTGGTAGTGAGAATAATAATCTGACCAGTCGGTCTCTTCAGTGGTAGTGAGGATAATAATCTGACCAGTCGGTCTCTTCAGTGGTAGTGAGGATAATAATCTGACCAGTCGGTCTCTTCAGTGGTAGTGAGGATAATAATCTGACCAGTCGGTCTCTTCAGTGGTAGTGAGGATAATAATCTGACCAGTCGGTCTCTTCAGTGGTAGTGAGGATAATAATCTGACCAGCCAGAGAAAGAGAATATCCAAGGCCTGAGGTCATCTGAGGTCATCTGCCTTTGGCCTAAAGAGCAGGAACCTGGATATTGCCATCCTACAAGAAACATGGTACAAAGGAGACAGACCCACTGGTTGCCCTCTAGGTTACAGAGAGCTGGTAGTCCCATCCACCAAACTACCAGGTGGGGGGTATAGAGGAGATGGTTGCCCTCTAGGTTACAGAGAGCTGGTAGTCCCATCCACCACACTACCAGGTGGGGGGTATAGAGGAGATGGTTGCCCTCTAGGTTACAGAGAGCTGGTAGTCCCATCCACCACACTACCAGGTGGGTGGTATAGAGGAGATGGTTGTCCTCTAGGTTACAGAGAGCTGGCAGTCCCATCCACCACACTACCAGGTGGGTGGTATAGAGGAGATGGTTGTCCTCTAGGTTACAGAGAGCTGGCAGTCCCATCCACCACACTACCAGGTGGGTGGTATAGAGGAGATGGACCCACTGGTTGTCCTCTAGGTTACAGAGAGCTGGCAGTCCCATCCACCACACTACCAGGTGGGTGGTATAGAGGAGATGGACCCACTGGTTGTCCTCTAGGTTACAGAGAGCTGGTAGTCCCATCCACCACACTACCAGGTGGGTGGTATAGAGGAGATGGACCCACTGGTTGTCCTCTAGGTTACAGAGAGCTGGTAGTCCCATCCACCACACTACCAGGTGGGTGGTATAGAGGAGATGGTTGTCCTCTAGGTTACAGAGAGCTGGTAGTCCCATCCACCACACTACCAGGTGGGGGGTATAGAGGAGATGGTTGCCCTCTAGGTTACAGAGAGCTGGTAGTCCCATCCACCACACTACCAGGTGGGGGGTATAGAGGAGATGGTTGCCCTCTAGGTTACAGAGAGCTGGTAGTCCCATCCACCACACTACCAGGTGGGTGGTATAGAGGAGATGGTTGTCCTCTAGGTTACAGAGAGCTGGTAGTCCCATCCACCACACTACCAGGTGGGGGGTATAGAGGAGATGGTTGCCCTCTAGGTTACAGAGAGCTGGTAGTCCCATCCACCACACTACCAGGTGGGGGGTATAGAGGAGATGGTTGCCCTCTAGGTTACAGAGAGCTGGTAGTCCCATCCACCACACTACCAGGTGGGTGGTATAGAGGAGATGCCCCACTGGTAGTGTGGTGGAGGTTACAGAGAGCTGGTAGTCCCATCCACCAAACTACCAGGTTTGAAACAGGGAAGGGACTCAGGGGGACTCAGGGGGTATGCTACTTTGGTATAGAGCAGACCTAACTCACTCCATTAAATTAATCAAAACAGGAACATTTTACATCTGGCTAGACATTCAAAAGGAAATGATCTGAAAAGAGTAAAATGTCCTCCTGTGTGCTTCCTATATCCCCCCACTAGAATCCCCATACTTTAATGAAGACAGCTTCTCAATCGCTTCCAGGGACATGTACTAGTCTGTTGCGACCTAAATGCCAGAACTGGACAAGAACCCGACACCCTCAGTACACAGGGGGACAAACACCTACCTGGAGGTGACAGCATTCCCTCCCCCATATTCCCCCCTAGGCATAACTACGACAATAAACAAAAATGGGTCACAACTCCTGCAGCTCTGCCGCACGCTGGGTATGTACATAGTCAACGGAAGGCTTCGAGGGGACTCCTATGGTAGGTACATCTATAGCTCATCTCTTGGCAGCAGTACTGTAGTCTACTTTATCACTGACCTCAACCCAGAGTCTCTCAGTGCGTTCTAATCAGTCGACTGACACCCCCTATCAGATCACAGCAAAATCAGTCTACTTGAACAGAGCAATACTCAATCATGAGTCATCAAAGCCAAAAGAACTGAGTAACATTAAGAAATGCTATAGATGGAAGGAAAGTAGTGTGAATGTTTAAACTTCGCAGTAGGAAGCCTAAACAATATATTTTACCTATCAGCTAACATATCAAATGTAAATTCTGGAAAGACAACTGAGAAATGGTTTGATGAATGTAAAAAAAACTAAAAAGAAAGAAATTGAGAAATCTGTCCAACCAAAAACACAGAGACCCAGAAAACCCTGAGTCTACGCCTTCACTATGGTGAATCACTAAAACAATACAGAAATACACTACGGACAAGCTGAACCTTCACTATGGTGAATCACTAAAACAATACAGAAATACACTACGGACAAGCTGAACCTTCACTATGGTGAATCACTAAAACAATACAGAAATACACTACGGACAAGCTGAACCTTCACTATGGTGAATCACTAAAACAATACAGAAATACACTACGGACAAGCTGAACCTTCACTATGGTGAATCACTAAAACAATACAGAAATACACTACGGACAAGCTGAACCTTCACTATGGTGAATCACTAAAACAATACAGAAATACACTACGGACAAGCTGAACCTTCACTATGGTGAATCACTAAAACAATACAGAAATACACTACGGACAAGCTGAACCTTCACTATGGTGAATCACTAAAACAATACAGAAATACACTACGGACAAGCTGAACCTTCACTATGGTGAATCACTAAAACAATACAGAAATACACTACGGACAAGCTGAACCTTCACTATGGTGAATCACTAAAACAATACAGAAATACACTACGGACAAGCTGAACCTTCACTATGGTGAATCACTAAAACAATACAGAAATACACTATGGAAAAATGGAGGCGCAGCACGTCAGAAATGAGCTCAATGTAATTGAAGAATCCATAGAACCAAAATTGGAAGACAATTAGCTCTATAACAAAGAATCAACTATTAAAAACGAACAGAACCCACTGGATTCCAGAACCCACTGGATTCCAGAACCCACTGGATTCTCCAATTACATTCAATGAACTACAGGACAAAATACAAACCAAAAAAGGCCCGTGGTGTTGATACCTAATTAAATGAAAATATACAGACCACGAATTCAAAAATGGGCTATTCTTAAAATCTCTTAAACATTACCCTCAGCTCTGGCATCTTCCCTAATATTTGTAACCAAGGCCTGATGGAATATGCGTTAGCGGCAATCTCCAACAAATCCTCTGCAGTATGAGCAACAGCAGACTCCTACAAATCCTCTGCAGTATGAGCAACAGCAGACTCCAACAAATCCTCTGCAGTATGAGCAACAGCAGACTCCTACAAATCCTCTGCAGTATGAGCAACAGCAGACTCCTACAAATCCTCAGTGAAAAAAAAACTGTCGTAAGCAAATGTCAAATTGGCTACTTAACAAAATACCGTATGACAGACCACGTACACACCCCAAAATACCGTATGACAGATCACGTACACACCCTACACCCCCAAAATACCGTATGACAGACCACGTACACACCCCAAAATAACGTTATGACAGACCCGTACACCCCCAAAATACCGTATGACAGACCACGTACACCCCCATAATACCGTATGACAGACCACGTACACCCCCAAAATACCGTATGACAGACCACGTACACCCCCAAAATACCGTATGACAGACCACGTACACCCCCCAAAATACCGTATGACAGACCACGTACACACCCTACACCCCCAAAATACCGTATGACAGACCACGTACACCTACACACCCCAAAATACCGTATGACAGACCATGTACACACCCCAAAATACCGTATGACAGACCACGTACACACCCTACACACCCCAAAATACCGTATGACAGACCACGTACACACCCTACACACCCCAAAATACCGTATAACAGACCACGTACACCCCTACACCCCCAAAATACCGTATGGCAGACCACGTACACCCCCCATAATACCGTATGACAGACCACGTACACACCCCAAAATACCGTATGACAGACCACGTACACCCCCCAAAATACCGTATAACAGACCACGTACACACCCTACACCCCCCAAAATACCGTATGACAGACCACGTACACACCCTACACCCCCCAAAATACCGTATGACAGACCCTACACACCCCTTTTTGGCAAACAAAACAAAATCAAAGCATGAGCAGATTTTTTTTTTAAAGCCTTTGACTCAATTTGGCATGAGTGTCCTACAAATTGATGGAAAGCGGTGTTGGGGGGGAGAACGCATATGACATTATAAAATCAATTTACACAAACAAGTGTGCGGTTAATATTGGTTTAAAAAAAAAAAATTAAAACACTGATTTCTTCCCAAAGGGCCATGGGATGAGACGGGGATGCATCTTAAGCCCCACCCTCTTCAACAACTATATCAATTAATTGGCGAGAGCACTAGAACAGTCTGCAGCACCCGGCCTCACCCTACTAGAATCTGAAGTCAAATGTCTACTGTTTGCTGATGATCTGGTGCTTCAGTCCCCAACCAAGGAGGGCCTACAGCAGCACCTAGATCTTCTGCACAGATTCTGCCAGACCTGGGCCCTGACAGACCTGAGCCCTGACAGACCTGGGCCCTGACAGACCTGCGCCCCGACAGACCTGCGCCCCGACAGACCTGGGCCCCGACAGTAAATCTAAATAAGACAAAACATAATGTTTAAAGAAAAGTCCAGTAGCCAAGACAACAAATACAAACTCAAGATTGACATCGTCGCCCACACAAAGAATGACACCTACTTCGGCCTAAACATCAGCACCACAGGTAACTTCCACAGAGCTGTGAATGATCTGAGAGACAAGGCAATAATTGCCTTCTATGCCATCAAAAGGAAGACTCTCAAATAGGATCTGGCTAAACACACTTCAAATCAGTTATCGAACACATTACCCTCGATGGTTGAAGTCTGGGATCCACCCACCAACAACAAATTCACAAAATGGGACAAACACCAAATTGAGACACTGCATGCAGAGCAGAATTTAGACCTACTAGTCAACAAAATCCAGAAACGAGAAGTCCACCTAAAAGGAAGCGATGCCCACACAGTCCACCACAAAGCCCTCACCTACAGAGAGATGAAAATGGAGAAGAGTCACCTACGCAAGCTGGTCCTGGGACACATTTAGACTAGAGGTCATTAAATGGGACTCATTTAGACTAGAGGTCGAACGATTATGATTTTTCAACGCCGATACCCATTATTGGAGGATCAAAAAAAGCCAAAACCGAATCATTTCAGTTCCTTGCTCAGAACATGAGAACATATGAAAGCTGGTGGTTCCTTTTAACATGAGTCTTCAATATTCCCAGGTAAGAAGTTTTAGGTTGTAGTTATTATAGGACTATTTCTCTATACCATTTGTATTTCATATACTGTTGACTATTGGATATTCTTATTAGGCACTTCAGTATTACCAGTGTAACAGTATAGCTTCCGTCCTTCTCCTCACTCCTACCTGGGCACGAACCAGGAACATATCGACAAAAGCCACCCTCTAAGCAGCATTACCCATGCAGAGCAAGGGGAACAACCACTCCACTAAACAGCGCAATGCTTGACACACAACAAAGAGCTGCTGGCAAAACGCAGGAAAGTGCTGTTTGAATTAATGCTTACGAGCCTGCTGGTGCCTACCATCACTCAGTCAGACTGCTCTATCAGATCATAGACTTAGTTATAATATAATAACACACAGAAATGCGAGCCTTAGGTCATTAATATGGTTGAATCCGGAAACAATCATCTCGAAAACAAGACTTTTATTATTTCAGTGAAATACAGAACCGTTCCGTATTTTATCTAACAGAGGGCATCCATTAGTCTAAATATTCCTGTTACATTGCACAACCTTCAATGTTATGTCATAATTAGGTAAAATTCTGGCTAATTAGTTCGCAACGAGCCAGGCGGCCCAAACTGCTACATATACAATGACTCTGTGTGCAATGAACGGAAGAGAAGTGACACAATTTCACCTGGTTAATATTGCCTGCTAACCTGGATTTCTTTTAGCTAAATATGCAGGTTTAAAAGTATATACTTCTGTGTATTGATTTTAAGAAAGGCATTGGTGTTTATGGTTAGGTACAGTCGTCCAACGATTGTGCTTTTCTTGCAAATGCGCTTTTGTTAAATCATCCCCAGTTTGGCGGAGTTGGCTGTCTTTGTCAGGAAGAAATAGTCTTCACACAGTTCGCAACGAGCCAGGCGGCTCAAACTGCTGTACATACCCCGACTCTGATGCAAGAGAAGTGACACCATTTCCCTCATTAAAAGAAATTCACGTTCGCAGGCAATATTAACTAAATATGCAGGTTTAAAAACATATTACTTGTGTATTGATTTTAAGAAAAGGCATTGATGTTTATGGTTAGGTACACGTTGGACCAACGACAGTCCTTTTTCGCAAATGCGCACCGATTATATGCAACGCAGGACACGCTAGATAAACTAGTAATATCATCAACCATGTGTAGTTAACTAGTGATTATGATTGATTGTTTATAAGATAAGTTTAAATGGTAGCTAGCAACTTACCTTTGCTTCTTACTGCAGTCGCGTAATAGGCAGGCTGCTCGTGGAGTGCAATGTAATCAGGTGTAATCAGGTGGTTAGAGCGTTGGTCTTGTTAACCGTAAGGTTGCAAGTTCAAATCCCGAGCTGACAAGGTAAAATCTGTAGTTCTGCCCCTGTGCGAGGCAGTTAACCCACTGTTCTAGGCCGTCATTGAAAATAAGAATGTGTTCTTAACTGACTTGCCTGGTTAAATAAAGATTAAATAAAAGGTGTAAAATATATATATATTTTTTGTGTGTTTTTATTTTATTTATTTATTTTAAATCGCCCCAAAATACCGATTTTCGAACGTTACACAACTTGAAATCAGCCTTAAAAATCGGCCATTTTGCAAAGTAATTACAATTTAGCAATTAACACTGGAATGATAGATGTCAAGATGATGATGTGCAGGTAGAGATACTGGTGTGCAAAAGAGCAGAAAAGTAAATCAAATAAAAACAGTTTGGGGATGAGGTAGGTAAATTGGGCTATTTACAGATGGACTATGTACAGCTGCAGCGATGAGTTAGCTGCTCAGACAGCTGATGTTTGAAGTTGGTGAGGGAGATAAAAGTCTCCAACTTCAGCGATTTTTGCAATTCGTTCCAGTCACTGGCAGCAGAGAACTGGAAGGAAAGGCGGCCAATTGGCTAAACTAAAACTCTTTAACATCATCCTCAGCTCTGGCATCTTCCCCAATATCTGGAACCAAGGACTGATCACCTCAATCCACAAAAGCGGAGACAAATTTGACCCCGAAAACTACCGTAGGTACATTTCCTCAGTGAAAACAATGAGGTGGGATGGACTCCTGTCGACTGTATGACCACATTACAGACACATATTACCCACAGACCCACAAAGAATATGAAAAGAAATCCAAACATCTATATATACTCCTATATCTGTTAGGCGAAAATACCGCAGTGTGCCATCACAGCAGCTAGATGTGTGGCCTGTTGCCACAAGGGGCAATCAGAACAAACACTGTAAATAGTACCCGTATATATCGGTTCACATCAGTTAGATGTGTGGCTTGTTGCCACAAGGGGCAGTGGAGAACAAACACTGTAAATAGACCCCGTATATATCGGTTCACATCAGCTAGATGTGTGGCCTGTTGCCACAAGGGGCAATCAGAACAAACACTGTAAATAGACCCCGTATATATCGGTTCACAGCAGCTAGATGTGTGGCCTGTTGCCACAAGGGGCAATGGAGAACAAACACTGTAAATAGACCCCGTATATATCGGTTCCCAGCAGCTAGATGTGTGGCCTGTTGCCACAAGGGGCAATCAGAACAAACACTGTAAATAGAACCCGTATATATCGGTTCACATCAGCTAGATGTGTGGCCTGTTGCCACAAGGGGCAATGGAGAACAAACACTGTAAATAGAACCCGTATATATCGGTTTACATCAGCTAGATGTGTGGCCTGTTGCCACAAGGGGCAGTGGAGAACAAACACTGTAAATAGTACCCGTACATATCGGTTCACATCAGCTAGATGTGTGGCCTGTTGCCAAAAATGGAGAACAAACACTGTAAATGGTACCCGTATATATTTTCACATCAGCTAGATGTGTGGCCTGTTGCCACAAGGGGCAGTGGAGAACAAACACTGTAAATAGAACCCGTATATATCGGTTTACATCAGCTAGATGTGTGGCCTGTTGCCACAAGGGGCAGTGGAGAACAAACACTGTAAATAGAACCCGTATATATCGGTTCCCAGCAGCTAGATGTGTGGCCTGTTGCCACAAGGGGCAATCAGAACAAACACTGTAAATAGAACCCGTATATATCGGTTCACAGCAGCTAGATGTGTGGCCTGTTGCCACAAGGGGCAGTGGAGAACAAACACTGTAAATAGAACCCGTATATATCGGTTCCCAGCAGCTAGATGTGTGGCCTGTTGCCACAAGGGGCAGTGGAGAACAAACACTGTAAATAGAACCCGTATATATCGGTTCACAGCAGCTAGATGTGTGGCCTGTTGCCACAAGGGGCAGTGGAGAACAAACACTGTAAATAGAACCCGTATATATCGGTTCACATCAGCTAAATGTGTGGCCTGTTGCCACAAGGGGCAGTGGAGAACAAACACTGTAAATAGACCCCGTATATATCGGTTCACAGCAGCTAGATGTGTGGCCTGTTGCCACAAGGGGCAGTGGAGAACAAACACTGTAAATAGTACCCGTATATATCGGTTCCCATCAGCTAGATGTGTGGCCTGTTGCCACAAGGGGCAGTGGAGAACAAACACTGTAAATAGTACCCGTATATATCGGTTCACAGCAGCTAGATGTGTGGCCTGTTGCCACAAGGGGCAATCAGAACAAACACTGTAAATAGACCCCGTATATATCGGTTCACATCAGCTAGATGTGTGGCCTGTTGCCACAAGGGGCAGTGGAGAACAAACACTGTAAATAGTACCCGTATATATCGGTTCACATCAGCTAGATGTGTGGCCTGTTGCCACAAGGGGCAATCAGAACAAACACT
Source organism: Oncorhynchus nerka (assembly GCF_034236695.1). Classification (NCBI taxonomy): domain Eukaryota; kingdom Metazoa; phylum Chordata; class Actinopteri; order Salmoniformes; family Salmonidae; genus Oncorhynchus; species Oncorhynchus nerka. The sequence goes on from NW_027040446.1 coordinate 336,192, forward strand.
GTAAATAGTACCCGTATATATCGGTTCCCATCAGCTAGAGGTGTGGCCTGTTGCCACAAGGGGCAATCAGAACAAACACTGTAAATAGACCCCGTATATATCGGTTCACATCAGCTAGATGTGTGGCCTGTTGCCACAAGGGGCAATCAGAACAAACACTGTAAATAGTACCCGTATATATCGGTTCCCATCAGCTAGAGGTGTGGCCTGTTGCCACAAGGGGCAATCAGAACAAACACTGTAAATAGACCCCGTATATATCGGTTCACATCAGCTAGATGTGTGGCCTGTTGCCACAAGGGGCAATCAGAACAAACACTGTAAATAGACCCCGTATATATCGGTTCCCATCAGCTAGATGTGTGGCCTGTTGCCACAAGGGGCAATCAGAACAAACACTGTAAATAGTACCCGTATATATCGGTTCCCATCAGCTAGAGGTGTGGCCTGTTGCCACAAGGGGCAGTGGAGAACAAACACTGTAAATAGAACCCGTATATATGGGTTCACATCAGCTAGATGTGTGGCCTGTTGCCACAAGGGGCAATCAGAACAAACACTGTAAATAGACCCCGTATATATCGGTTCCCATCAGCTAGATGTGTGGCCTGTTGCCACAAGGGGCAATCAGAACAAACACTGTAAATAGACCCCGTATATATCGGTTTAGTTTCCCTTTCATACTTCAACTACTTGCACATTTTTTACAACACTGTCATTAGACAACAACATGTCTATTCTTTTATAAATGTTTGTGAGTGCCATGTTAACTAAATGTTTACCCTTGTTCATTTCCATTTGGTTTGTCTACTCCGTTTGATGTGGCAGTGTAAACATGTGTTTCCACTTGCCAATAAAGCCCTTTGAATTGAACTGGAGAGGCGGCAGAGAGGAGGAGGGAGAGAGGAGGCGGCAGAGAGGAGGAGGGAGAGAGGAGGAGGCAGAGAGGAGGAGGCAGAGAGGAGGAGGGAGAGAGGCAGAGAGGCGGCGGCAGAGAGGAGGAGGGAGAGAGGCGGCGGCAGAGAGGAGGAGGGAGAGAGGCGGCGGCAGAGAGGAGGAGGCAGAAGAGAGGAGGAGGCAGAGAGGCGGCAGAGAGGAGGAGGCAGAGAGGCGGCAGAGAGGCGGCAGAGAGGAGGAGGGAGAGAGGCGGCAGAGAGGAGAGAGAGGCAGAGAGAGGAGAGAGAGAGGCGGCAGAGAGGAGAGAGGCGGCAGAGAGAGGAGGCAGAGAGGCGGCAGAGAGGAGGAGAGAGAGAGGCAGAGAGGAGGAGAGAGAGACAGAGAGGAGGAGAGAGAGAGACAGAGAGGAGGAGAGAGACAGAGATGAGAGAGAGAGACAGAGAGGAGGAGGAGAGAGGCAGAGAGGAGGAGAGAGAGAGAGAAACGAGAGGAGGAGAGAGAGAGAGGCAGAGAGGAGGAGAGATGAGGCAGAGAGGAGGAGAGGGAGAGGCAGAGAGGAGGAGAGAGAGAGGCAGAGAGGAGGGAGAGAGAGAGAGGAGGAGAGGAGGAGGAGAGAGAGAGGAGGAGGAGAGAGATCAGAGGAGAGAGAGACAGAGAGGAGGAGAGAGAGACAGAGAGGAGGAGAGAGAGAGGCGGCAGAGAGGAGGAGGAGAGGCGGCAGAGAGGAGGAGAGAGAGAGGCGGGAGGAGAGGAGGAGGCAGAGGAGGCGAGAGAGGCGGCAGGAGGAGGAGAGAGAGGCGGCAGAGAGGAGGAGAGGCAGAGGAGGAGAGAGGAGAGAGGAGGAGACGGCAGAGAGGAGGAGAGAGAGGCAGAGCAGGAGGAGAGAGGCAGAGAGGAGGAGAGAGAGCGGCAGAGAGGAGGAGAGAGAGGCGGCAGAGAGGAGGAGAGAGAGAGGCAGAGGAGGGAGAGAGAGAGGCAGAGAGGAGGAGAGAACTCAGAGAGCTGGAGAGAGAGGCAGAGAGGAGAGGAGAGAGAGAGAGGCAGAGGAGGAGAGAGAGGCAGAGAGGAGGAGAGAGAGAGGCAGAGAGGAGGAGGGAGAGGCAGAGAGGAGAGAGAGAGACCAGAGAGGAGGAGAGAGATCCAGTTAGGAGAGAGAACCACAGGAGAGAGAGAAGGAGACGTTCAGAGAGTGAGCTGGAGACAGAGAGGAGGAGAGAAGAGTTCGGCAGAGAGGAGGTGATCCAGCGAACAGAACCACATTCACGGCAGAGAGGAGGAAGAGGTGGCACAGTAGAACAGAACCACGAGAGACTCAGAGAGCGGCAGGTGATCCAGAGAACAGAACCAGGCAGAGAGGGAGGAGAGGAGGTGATCGGCAGTAGAAGGAGTGACCAGAGAGGAGGGAGAGAGAAGGCAGAGACTCCAGTGAGCTGGTGATCCAGAGAGGAGAGAACGGCAGAGTAGAACAGAACCGGTTCACTCAGTGAGCTGGTGATCCAGAGAACAGAACCAGAGACTCAGTGAGCTGGAGATCCAGAGAACAGAGACCAGGCGGCACTCAGTGAGCTGAGAGATCCAGAGAACAGAACCCAGGCAGAGAGGAGAGCTGGTGATCAGAGAACAGAACCAGATTCAGAGAGGAGGAGAGTTGAACAGAACCACAGTAGAGAGGCAGAGAGGAGGAGGAGACTCAGAGAGGAGGAGGTGATCCAGAGGAAGAGAACCCACGAGGACTCAGTGAGCTGAGTGATCCAGTTGAGACAGAAACCCAGGAGAGAGAACAGAGAGCTGGTGATCCAGAGAGAGGAGAGAGAGAGACAGAGAGGAGTGAGATAGACAGAGGGAGAGAGAGATTTACTAAGTGGTCCATTGTCTCTCAGCACCAGACCCATAGGTGATCGAAAACAAACCATTTCTCCACAGATGTGAGATGGACAGGCGTCAGACGTCAGGACGTCAGATAGAACAGACTTCCACGCGTCAGAGACTTCAGATGGAGCTGGTTATCAGATGGGCGAGACTTCAGATGGGCACTCAGTTGGGCGAGGGTGATGGGCCAGACTTCAGAAACAGAACGTCAGATGGACACTTCAGGCGTCAGAGACTTCAGACGTCAGAGACTTCAGATGGAACAGATGGGCCAGACTTCAGATGGACGAGACTTCCAGATGGGCAGAACGTCAGAGACTTCAGACGTCAGGAGACTTCAGCGTCAGTTGAACAGATGGTGAGACTTCAGATGGACAGACTTCAGATGGACGAGAATTCAGATGGACGGTGAACGTCAGATGGAACGAGAACGTCGGATGGGCGAGGCGTCGGATGGGCGGGCGTCGGATGGACGAGACTGATGGACCGAGACCCTAGATGGAACAGACTTGTTCACTTCAGATGGAGCGAGACCAGATGATATTTTACTTCCAGATGGAGAGACGTCAGGATGGGCCGAGGCGCCAGGATGGGCGAGGCGTGGATGGGCGAGGCGTCGGATGGGCAGATATTCGGATGGGAGTTCGGATGGCCGGTGATCCAGATGGCAGACCCGGATGGCGAGGGCGCCGGATGGGCGACGCGTCGGATGGACCAGGCGTCGGATGGGCCGACAACTGCTCTCTGCCCCCTCTTCAACTCTGCTAAGGAAAACTCCAGTTGAACAGAACCACAGTTGAACAGAACCACGTTCACTCAGTGAGCTGGTGATCAGTTGAACAGAACCACGTTCACTCAGTGAGCTGGTGATCAGTAGAACAGAACCACGTTCACTCCAGTGAGCTGGTGATCCAGTTGAACAGAACCACGTTCACTCAGTGAGCTGGTGATCAGTTGAACAGAACCACGTTCACTCAGTGAGCTGGTGATCCGGGAAACAGAACCATGTTCACTCAGTGAGCTGGTGATCCAGTTGAACAGAACCACGTTCACTCAGTGATCTGGTGAATCAAGAACAGATATTTCCTCAGTGAGCTGGTGATCAGTTGAACAGAACCACAGTAGAACAGAACCACGTTCCTCAGTGAGCTGGTGATCCAGTAGAACAGAACCACAGTAGAACAGAACCACGTTCACTCAGTGAGCTGGTGAACCAGTTGAACAGAACCACGTTCACTCAGTGAGCTGGTGATCCAGTAGAACAGAACCCCGTTCACTCAGTGAGCTGGTGATCCAGTAGAACAGAACCACAGTTGAACAGAACCGCGGTCACTCAGTGAGCTGGTGATCCAGTTGAACAGAACCACGTTCACTCAGTGAGCTGGTGATCCAGTAGAACAGAACCACAGTAGAACAGAACCACGTTCACTCAGTGAGCTGGTGATCCAGTTGAACAGAACCACAGTAGAACAGAACCACGTTCACTGAGTGAGCTGGTGATCCAGTTGAACAGAACCACAGTAGAACAGAACCACGTTCACTCAGCGAGCAGGTGATCCAGTAGAACAGAACCACAGTAGAACAGAACCACGTTCACTCAGTGAGCTGCTGATCCAGTAGAACAGAACCACAGTAGAACAGAACCACGTTCACTCAGTGAGCTGGTGATCCAGTTAACAGAACCACAGTAGAACAGAACCACGTTCACTCAGTGAGCTGGTGATCCAGTAGAACAGAACCCGTTCACTCAGTGAGCTGGTGATCCAGTTGAACAGAACCACGTTCACTCAGTGGTTATTGACCCAGTTGAACAGAACCCACGTTCACTCAGTGAGCTGGTGATCCAGTAGAACAGAACCACGTTCACTCAGTGAGCTGGCTGATCCAGTTGAACAGAACCACGTTCACTCAGTGAGCTGGTGATCCAGTAGAAGCACAACCACAGTAGAACAGAACCACGTTCACTCAGTGAGCTGGTGATCCAGTAGAACAGAACCACAGTAGAACAGAACCACGTTCACTCAGTGAGCTGGTGATCCAGTAGAACAGAACCACAGTTGACAGAACCACGTTCACTCAGTGAGCTGGTGATCCAGTAGAACAGAACCACGTTCACTCAGTGAGCTGGTGATCCAGTAGAGACAGAACCACGTTCACTCAGTGAGCTGGTGATCCAGTTGAACAGAACCCGTTCACTCAGTGAGCTGGTGATCCAGTTGAACAGAACCACGTTCACTCAGTGAGCTGGTGATCCAGTTGAACAGAACCACAGTAGAACAGAACCACGTTCACTCAGTGAGCTGGTGATCCAGTTGAACAGAACCACGTTCACTCAGTGAGCTGGTGATCCAGTTGAACAGAACCGCATTCAGAAACGCCTATAAAACAGTTCAACCGGCATGTGTGGTATAATGATGGCATCCTGGATAGTGATGCTAAGAAAACAAACCATGCTACGCTACTATATCTGGGAGATGAATCAAGAGAGATATTTTTACCTTCATAGTTTCAGAATTAGTCACAGAACACCGGAGGCAGTGTTTCCCCTAGTTAGATATTCAAGGTGGAGTGCGGAGGCCACCAAAACAACACCCGTAGCCTCTGGCTATGGAAGCACAACCAAGACAACACCCGTGGCCTCTGGCTATGGAAGCACAACCAAGACAACACCTGTGGCCTCTGGCTATGGAAGCACAACCAAAACAACACCCGTGGCCTCTGGCTATGGAAGCACAACCAAGACAACACCCGTGGCCTCTGGCTATGGAAGCACAACCAAGACAACACCCGTAGCCTCTGGCTATGGAAGCACAACCAAGACAACACCCGTGGCCTCTGGCTATGGAAGCACAACCAAAACAACACCCGTAGCCTCTGGCTATGGAAGAACAACCAAGACAACACCCGTAGCCTCTGGCTATGGAAGCACAACCAAAACAACACCCGTAGCCTCTGGCTATGGAAGCACAACCAAGACAACACCCGTAGCCTCTGGCTATGGAAGCACAACCAAGACAACACCCGTAGCCTCTGGCTATGGAAGCACAACCAAGACAACACCCGTAGCCTCTGGCTATGGAAGCACAACCAAGACAACACCCGTAGCCTCTGGCTATGGAAGCACAACCAAAACAACACCCGTAGCCTCTGGCTATGGAAGCACAACCAAAACAACACCCGTAGCCTCTGGCTATGGAAGCACAACCAAGACAACACCCGTGGCCTCTGGCTATGGAAGCACAACCAAGACAACACCCGTAGCCTCTGGCTATGGAAGCACAACCAAGACAACACCCGTAGCCTCTGGCTATGGAAGCACAACCAAGACAACACCCGTAGCCTCTGGCTATGGAAGCACAACCAAGACAACACCCGTGGCCTCTGGCTATGGAAGCACAACCAAGACAACACCCGTGGCCTCTGGCTATGGAAGCACAACCAAGACAACACCCGTAGCCTCTGGCTATGGAAGCACAACCAAGACAACACCCGTGCCTCTGGCTATGGAAGCACAACCAAGACAACACCCGTAGCCTCTGGCTATGGAAGCACAACCAAGACAACACCCGTGGCCTCTGGCTATGGAAGAACAACCAAGACAACACCCGTGGCCTCTGGCTATGGAAGCACAACCAAGACAACACCCGTAGCCTCTGGCTATGGAAGCACAACCAAGACAACACCCGTGGCCTCTGGCTATGGAAGCACAACCAAGACAACACCCGTAGCCTCTGGCTATGGAAGCACAACCAAAACAACACCCGTAGCCTCTGGCTATGGAAGCACAACCAAGACAACACCCGTAGCCTCTGGCTATGGAAGCACAACCAAGACAACACCCGTAGCCTCTGGCTATGGAAGCACAACCAAGACAACACCCGTAGCCTCTGGCTATGGAAGCACAACCAAGACAACACCCGTAGCCTCTGGCTATGGAAGCACAACCAAGACAACACCCGTAGCCTCTGGCTATGGAAGCACAACCAAGACAACACCTGTGGCCTCTGGCTATGGAAGCACAACCAAGACAACACCCGTAGCCTCTGGCTATGGAAGCACAACCAAGACAACACCCGTAGCCTCTGGCTATGGAAGCACAACCAAGACAACACCCGTAGCCTCTGGCTATGGAAGCACAACCAAGACAACACCCGTAGCCTCTGGCTATGGAAGCACAACCAAGATTGTCAGACACCAAAACAATCCATCTAAAATAATCAAATTCAGAAACATCTTTAAACAAGTGAGAACCGTCTGTGTGTATTGAGTTGATCTCAGACACAGTGAGAACCGTCTGTGTGTATTGAGTTGATCTCAGACACAGTGAGAACCCTCTGTGTGTATTGAGTTGATCTCAGACACAGTGAGAACCCTCTGTGTGTATTGAGTTGATCTCAGACACAGTGAGAACCCCGTCTGTGTGTATTGAGTTGATCTCTGTGACACAGTGAGAACCTCTGTGTGTATTGAGTTGATCTCAGACACAGTGAGAACCCTCTGTGTGTATTGAGTTGATCTCAGACACAGTGAGAACCGTCTGTGTGTATTGAGTTGATCTAGACACAGTGAGAACCGTCTGTGTATTGAGTTGATCTCAGACACAGTGAGAACCGTCTGTGTGTATTGAGTTGATCTCAGACACAGTGAGAACCTCTGTGTGTATTGAGTTGATCTCAGACACAGTGAGAACCTCTGTGTGTATTGAGTTGATCTCAGACACAGTGAGAACCGTCTGTGTGTATTGAGTTGATCTCAGACACAGTGAGAACCGCCTGTGTGTATTGAGTTGATCTCAGACACAGTGAGAACCGTCTGTGTGTATTGAGTTGATCTCAGACACAGTGAGAACCGTCTGTGTGTATTGAGTTGATCTCAGACACAGTGAGAACCGTCTGTGTGTATTGAGTTGATCTCAGACACAGTGAGAACCGTCTGTGTGTATTGAGTTGATCTCAGACACAGTGAGAACCGTCTGTGTGTATTGAGTTGATCTCAACACAGTGAGAACCGTCTGTGTGTATTGAGTTGATCTCAGACACAGTGAGAACCGTCTGTGTGTATTGAGTTGATCTCAAGACACAGTGAGAACCGTCTGTGTATTGAGTTGATCTCAGACACAGTGAGAACCCTCTGTGTGTATTGAGTTGATCTCAGACACAGTGAGAACCCTCTGTGTGTATTGAGTTGATCTCAGACACAGTGAGAACCCTCTGTGTGTATTGAGTTGATCTCAGACACAGTGAGAACCGTCTGTGTGTATTGAGTTGATCTCAGACACAGTGAGAACCCTCTGTGTGTATTGAGTTGATCTCAGACACAGTGAGAACCCTCTGTGTGTATTGAGTTGATCTCAGACAGTGAGAACCCCTCAGTCTGTGTGTATTGAGTTGATCTCAGACACAGTGAGAACCGTCTGTGTGTATTGAGTTGATCTCAGACACAGTGAGAACCGTCTGTGTGTATTGAGTTGATCTCAGACACAGTGAGAACCCTCTGTGTGTATTGAGTTGATCTCAGACACAGTGAGAACCGTCTGTGTGTATTGAGTTGATCTCAGACACAGTGAGAACCGTCTGTGTGTATTGAGTTGATCTCAGACACAGTGAGAACCCTCTGTGTGTATTGAGTTGATCTCAGACACAGTGAGAACCGTCTGTGTGTATTGAGTTGATCTCAGACACAGTGAGAACCCTCTGTGTGTATTGAGTTGATCTCAGACACAGTGAGAACCGTCTGTGTGTATTGAGTTGATCTCAGACACAGTGAGAACCGTCTGTGTGTATTGAGTTGATCTCAGACACAGTGAGAACCGTCTGTGTGTATTGAGTTGATCTCAGACACAGTGAGAACCGTCTGTGTGTATTGAGTTGATCTCAGACACAGTGAGAACCGCCTGTGTGTATTGAGTTGATCTCAGACACAGTGAGAACCCTCTGTGTGTATTGAGTTGATCTCAGACACAGTGAGAACCGTCTGTGTGTATTGAGTTGATCTCAGACACAGTGAGAACCCTCTGTGTGTATTGAGTTGATCTCAGACACAGTGAGAACCGCCTGTGTGTATTGAGTTGATCTCAGACACAGTGAGAACCGTCTGTGTGTATTGAGTTGATCTCAGACACAGTGAGAACCGTCTGTGTGTATTGAGTTGATCTCAGACACAGTGAGAACCGTCTGTGTGTATTGAGTTGATCTCAGACACAGTGAGAACCGTCTGTGTGTATTGAGTTGAACTAGGTGATGAATCTGTTAACTTTAAACTAAATAAGGTGTTTATCCCTGAACGAGCAGCACACACCTCTGAACAGTACTGTTGTTCTGTACCACCAACCTCTAGATGTCATGTGATCTTTAGAACACAGCTCCAACAGTACTGATGTTCTGTACCACCGAACCTCTAGATGTCATGTGATCTTTAGAACTCCAACAGTACTGTTGTTCTGTACCCTCACCGAACCTCTAGATGTCATGTGATCTTTAGAACCTCCAACAGTACTGATGTTCTGACCACCGAACCTCTAGATGTCATGTGATCTTTAGAACCTCCAACAGTACAGTTCTGAGAACCTCTAGATGTCATGTGATCTTTAGAACTCCAACAGGTACCACCGAACCTCTAGATGTCATGTGAACTTTAAACCTCCAAAGTACTGTTGTTCTTATCCCACCGAACCTCTAGATGTCATGTGATCTTTAGAACCTCCAACAGTACTGTTGTTCTGTACCCCACCGAACCTCTAGATGTCATGTGATCTTTAGAACCTCCAACAGTACTGCTGTTCCTAAAATTCACCAACCTCTAGATGTCATGTGATCTTTAGAACCTCAACAGTACTGTTGTTCTGTACCACCGAACCGCTAGATGTCATGTGATCTTTTAGAACCTCCAAAAACAACAACAAAGCGCCCTTTATCCTGGAACACAACCAAAACATGGCTGTGTCTGAAATGGCCCACTAGTCGCTGGTCAGAGAGCCCGACAGAGGGGGAAAAGGATGCCATTTCAGACGTAGCATAACCACTCTAACCAGAGTTGGACAAAGTGCCTCAGTACTGCTCTGCTCCGGGAGTCCAGTGTTGGGCAGGCAGCTGTGTCAACACAGATGAATATTATCTTTCGCTAATGGCTTCTGTAAATGTTCTCAGTCAAGTGCATTGTCCAAAACATGACGAATGATGTGTATGCAAAGGTATGGGATCTGATGGTCCATCAGAGACCCTGGAGAACCCTGAGACCCTGGAGAGATAGAACCCTGAGACCCTGGAGAGAGAGATAGACCCTGAGACCCTGGAGATAGAGAAACCCTGGAGAGAGATAGAACACTGAGACCCTGGAGAGATAGAACACTGAGACCTGGAGAGAGATAGAACCCTGAGAACCCTGGAGGGAGAGAGAACCCTGAGACCCTGGAGGGAGAGAGAACCCTGAGACCCTGGAGATAGATAGAACACTGACCCCTGGAGACCACTGAGACCCTGAGAGATAGAACACTGAGACCCTGGAGAGAGATAGAACCCTGAGAACCCTGGAGGGAGAGAGAACCCTGAGACCCTGGAGGGAGAGAGAACCCTGAGACCCTGGAGATAGATAGAACACTGAGACCCTGGAGATAGATAGAACCCTGAGAAACCCTGGAGGAGAGAACCCTGGAGGGAGAGAGAACACAGACCCTGGAGGGAGAGAGAACCCTGAGACCCTGGAGATAGATAGAACCCTGAGACCCTGGAGATAGATAGAACACTGAGAACCCTGGAGGAGAGATAACCCTGGAGGAGAGAGAACCCTGGAGGGAGAGAGAACACTGAGACCCTGGAGGGAGAGAGAACCCTGAGACCCTGGAGATAGATAGAACACACTGAGAACCTGGAGATAGAAACCCTGAGACCCTGGAGGAGAGAGAACCCTGGAGGGAGAGAGAGAACACTGAGACCCTGGAGGGAGAGAGAACCCTGAGACCCTGGAGATAGATAGAACACTGAGACCCTGAGATAGAACACTGAGACCCTGGAGATAGATAGAACACTGAGATCCTGGAGGGAGAGAGAACCCTGGAGGGAGAGAAAGCCCTGGGAGTGAGAGAGAACCCTGGAGTGAGAACACTGAGGCCCTGTAGATAGAACACTGAGGCCCTGTAGATAGAATACTGGAAGCCCATGGGTACCTAGACATTGACTCCTAGTCTCTGAGCCCTGTAGATAGAATACTGAAGCCCATGGGTAGACATTGACTACTGAGCCCTGTAGATAGAAGACTGAAGCCCATAGATAGAATACTGAAGCCCATGGGTACCTGACATTGACTCCTAGTCTCTGAGCCCTGTAGATAGAATACTGAAGCCCTCTGTAGATAGAATACTGAAGCCCTGTAGATAGACATTGACACTGAAGCCCTGTAGATAGAATACTGAAGCCCATGGGTACCTAGACATTGACTCTAGGCTCTGAGGCCCTGTAGATAGAATACTGAGTCCCTGTAGATAGAATACTGAAGCCCATGGGTACCCTAGACATTGACTCCTAGTCTCTGAGCCTGAAGCTTGTAGATAGAATAGCTTCCCATGGGTACCTAGACATTGACTCTAGTCTCTGAGCCCTGTAGATAGAATACTGAAGCCCTGTAGATAGAATACTGAGCCCATGGGTACCCTAGACATTGACTCTAGTCTCTGAGCCCTGTAGATAGAATACTGAAGCCCTTAGATAGAATGGGAAGCCCATGGGTACTCTAGACATTGACTCCTAGTCCTGAGTTCTGTAGATAGAATACTGGAAAGCCCTGTAGATAGAATACTGAAGCCCATGGGTACCTAGACATTGACTCTAGTCTCTGAGCCCTGTAGATAGAATACCAGCCCTGTAGATAGACATTGACTGGAGTCCATGGGTCCTGTAGATAAATACTCCCTAGATCTCTGAAGCCCTGTAGATAGAATACTGAAGCCCATGGGTACCTAGACATTGACTCCTAGTCTCTGAGCCCTCTGAGCCCTGTAGATAGAATACTGAAGCCCATGGGCACCTAGACATTGACTCCTAGTCTCTGAGCCCTGTAGATAGAATACTGAAGCCCATGGGTACCTAGACATTGAATTCCTAGTCTCTGAGCCCTGTAGATAGAATACTGAAGCTCCATGGGTACCTAGATTGACTCAGTCTTGAGGCCCCAGATAGAATACTGAAGCCCATGGGCACTAGACATTGACTCCTAGTCTCTGAGCCCTGTAGATAGAATACCAGCTCATGGGCACCTGGGACATTGACTCCCTAGTCTCTGAGCCCTGTAGATAGAATACTGAAGCCCATGGGTACCTAGACATTGACTCCTAGTCTCTGAGCCCTGTAGATAGAATACTGAAGCCCTGTAGATAGAATACTGAAGCCATGGTACCTAGACATTGACTCTAGTCTCTGAGCCCTGTAGATAGAATACTGAAGCCCATGGGTACCTAGACAGCTGACTCCTAGTCTCTGAGCCCTGTAGATAGAATACTGAAGCCCTGTAGATAGAATACTGGAAGCCCATGGGCAATTTCAGACATTGACTCCTAGTCTCTGAGCCCTGTAGATAGAATACTGAAGCCCATGGGTACTCTAGACATTGACTCCTAGTCTCTGAGCCCTGTAGATAGAATAATAGCCTATGGGTACCTAGACATTGACTCCTAGTCTCTGGAGCCTCTGTAGATAGAATACTGAAGCCCTGTAGATAGAATACTGAAGCCCATGGGTACTCTAGACATTGACTCCTAGTCTCTGAGCCCTGTAGATAGAATACTGAAGCCCATGGGCAATTCTAGACATTGACTCCTAGTCTCTGAGCCCTGTAGATAGAATACTGGAGCCCTGTAGATAGAATACTGAAGCCTATGGGTACCTAGACATTGACTCCTAGTCTCTGAGCCCTGTAGATAGAATACTGAAGCCCATGGGTACCTAGACACACTTAGTCTCTGAGCCCTGTAGATAGAATACTGAAGCCCTGTAGATAGAATACTGAAGCCCATGGTACCTAGACATGACTCCTAGTCTCGAGCCCTGTAGAACAATATCAGCTCCATGGGCAAGCCAGATGACATTGACCTAGTCTCTGAGCCTCCTGTAGATAGAATACTGAAGCCCATGGGGGTACTAGACATTGACCAGTCTCTGGAGCCCTGTGATAGAATACTGAAGCCCTGTAGATAGAATACTGAAGCCCATGGGTACCTAGACATTGACTCCTAGTCTCTGAGCCCTGCAGATAGAATACTGAAGCCCATGGGTACTCCAGACATTGACTCCTAGTCTCTGAGGCCCTGTAGATAGAATACTGAAGCCCATGGCACCTAGACATTGACTCTAGTCTCTGAGGCCCTGTAGATAGAATACTGGCCTATGGGTACCTAGACATTGTCTCCAGTCTCTGAGCCCTCCAGAGGATAGAATACTGAAGCCCATGGGTACCTAGACATTGACTCCCAGTCTCTGGTTCGATAGAATACTGAAGCCCATGGGTACCTAGACATTGACTCCTAGTCTCTGAGCCCTGTAGATAGAATAGTAGCCTGTAGATAGAATACTGAAGCCCATGGGTACTCTAGACATTGACTCCTAGTCTCTGAGCCCTGTAGATAGAATACTGAAGCCCATGGGTACCTAGACATGACTCCTAGTCTCTGAGCCCTGTAGATAGAATACTGAAGCCCATGGGTACTCTAGACATTGACTCCTAGTCTCTGAGCCCTGTAGATAGAATACTGAAGCCCTGTAGATAGAATACTGAAGCCCATGGGTAGACATTGAACCTAGTCTCTGAGCTCCTGTAGATAGAATACTGAAGCCCAGACCTAGACATTGACTCCTAGTCTCTGAGCCCTGTAGATAGAATACTGAAGCCCTGTAGATAGAATACTGAAGCCCATGGGTACTCTAGACATTGACCTAGTCTCTGAGCCCTGTAGATAGAATACTGAAGCCCATGGGTACCTGACATGACTCCTAGCTCTGATCCCTGTAGATAGAATACTGAAGCCCTGCAGATAGAATACTGAAGCCCTGTAGATAGAATACTGAAGCCCATGGGTACCTAGACATTGACTCCTAGTCTCTGAGCCCTGTAGATAGAATACTGAAGCCCTGTAGATAGAATACTGAAGCCCATGGGTACTCTGACATTGACTCCTAGTCTCTGAGCCCTGTAGATAGAATACTGAAGCCCATGGGTACCTAGACATTGACTCCAGTCTCTGAGCCCTGTAGATAGAATACTGAAGCTCTGTAGATAGAATACTGAAGCCCATGGGTACTCTAGACATTGACTCCTAGTCTCTGAGCCCTGTAGATAGAACAGCTCATGGGTGCCTAGACATTGACTCCTAGTCTCTGAGCCCTGTAGATAGAATACTGAGATAGAATACTGATGGGTACCTAGACATTGACTCCCAGTCTCTGAGCCCTGTAGATAGAATACTGAAGCCCTGTAGATAGAACATGGAAGCCCATGTAAGTACCTAGACATTGACTCCTAGTCTCTGAGCCCTGTAGATAGAATACTGAAGCCCATGGGTACCTAGACACTTGACTCCTAGTCTCTGAGCCCTGTAGAGCAGAATACTGAAGCCCTAGATAGAATACTAGCCTATGGGTACTCTGATATTGACTCAGTCTCTGAGCCCTGTAGATAGAATACTGAAGTCTCAGATAGGACATTGACTGAAGTCTATGGGCACGTAGATAGACCTTGGGCCCTGAGCCCTGTAGATAGAATAGCTCATGGGTACCTAGACATTGACTCTAGTCTCTGAGCCCTGTAGATAGAATACTGAAGCCCTGTAGATAGAATACTGAAGCCCATGGGTACTAGACATTGACTCCTAGTCTCTGAGCCCTGTAGATAGAATACTGAAGCCCATGGGTACCTAGACATTGACTCCTAGTCTCTGAGCCCTGTAGATAGAATACTGGAAGCCCATGGTACCTAGACATTGACTCTAGTCTCTGAGCCCTGTAGATAGAATACTGAGGCCCATGGGTACCTAGACATTGACTCCTAGTCTCTGAGGCCCTGTAGATAGAATACTGAAGCCTATGGGTACTAGACATTGACTCTAGTCTCTGAGCCCTGTAGATAGAATAATGAAGCCCATGGGTACCTAGACATTGACTCCTAGTCTCTGAGCCCTGTAGAATACTGAAGCCCATGGGTACCTAGACATTGACTCTAGTCTCTGAGCCCTGTAGATAGAATACTGAAGCCCATGGGTACCTAGACATTGACTCCTAGTCTCTGAGCCCTGTAGATAGAATAATGTTCCATGGGTACCTAGACATTGACCCTAGTCTCTGAGCCCTGAGATAGAATACTGAAGCCCATGGGTACCTAGACATGACTCCTAGTCTCTGAGCCCTGTAGATAGAATACTGAAGCCTAGGGTCTCTGAGACTCCTCTGGAGCCCTAGATAGAATACTGACCCTGTAGATAGAATACTGAAGCCCATGGGTACCTAGACATTGACTCTAGTCTCTGAGCCCTGTAGATAGAATACTGAAGCCCATGGGTACCTAGACATTGACTCTAGTCTCTGATCCCTGTAGATAGAATACTGAAGCCCTGTAGATAGAATACTGAAGCCCTGTAGATAGAATACTGAAGCCCATGGGTACCTGGACATTGACTCTAGTCTCTGAGCCCTGTAGATAGAATACTGAAGCCCTGTAGATAGAATACTGAAGCCCATGGGTACCTAGACATTGACTCCTAGTCTCTGAGCCCTGTAGATAGAATACTGAAGCCCATGGGTACCTAGACATTGACTCCTAGTCTCTGAGCCCTGTAGATAGAATACTGGAAGCCCTGTAGATAGAATACTGAAGCCCATGGGTACCTAGACATTGACTCCTAGTCTCTGAGGCCCTGTAGATAGAATACTGAAGCCCATGGGTACCTAGACATTGACTCCTAGTCTCTGAGCCCTGTAGATAGAATACTGAAGCCCATGGGTACCTAGACATTGACTGACCTAGTCTCTGAGCCCTGTAGATAGAATACTGAAGCCCATGGGTACCTAGACATTGACTCCTAGTCTCTGAGCCCTGTAGATAGAATACTGAAGCCCTGTAGATAGAATACTGAAGCCCATGGGTACCTAGACATTGACTCTAGTCTCTGAGCCCCAGATAGAATACTGAAGCCCATGGGTACCTAGACATTGACTCCTAGTCTCTGAGCCCTGTAGATAGAATACTGAAGCCCTGTAGATAGAATACTGAAGCCCATGGGTACCTAGACATTGACTCCTAGTCTCTGAGCCCTGTAGATAGAATATGAAGCCCATGGGTACCTAGACATTGACTCTAGTCTCTGAGCCCTGTAGATAGAATACTGAAGCCCATGGGTACCTAGACATTGACTCCTAGTCTCTGAGCCCTGTAGATAGAATACTGAAGCCCTGTAGATAGAATACTGAAGCCCATGGGTACCTAGACATTGACTCCTAGTCTCTGAGCCCTGTAGATAGAATACTGAAGCCCATGGGTACCTAGACATTGACTCTAGTCTCTGAGCCCTGTAGATAGAATACTGAAGCCCTGTAGATAGAATACTGAAGCCCATGGGTACCTAGACATTGACTCTAGTCTCTGAGGCCCTGTAGATAGAATACTGAAGCCCATGGGTACCTAGACATTGACTCCTAGTCTCTAGCTGGTTGTTTCATCCTTTTCTCTCACTTTATAATATTTAGGAGACCACAAAAGGAAACATAATTCCTAACGCAGAAATAATTACAACAAATATGTATATCTGTATGCAACACTATAGCCCATGAGCCCATGATAACCACCTGCTGCAACACTATGGGCCCATGATAACCACCTGCTCAACACTATGAGCCCATGATAACCTCCTGCTGCAACACTATGAGCCCATGAGCCCATGATAACCACCTGCTGCAACACTATGAGCACATGAGCCCATGATAACCACCTGCTGCAACACTATGAGCCCATGATAACCTGCTGCAACACTTGAGCCCATGACCCCATGATAACCACCTGCTGCAACACTATGAGCCCTTGAGCCCATGATAACCACCTGCTGCAACACTATGAGCCCATGAGCCCATGATAACCACCTGCTGCAACACTACGAGCCCATGACCCCATGATAACCACCTGCTGCAACACTATGAGCCCATGATAACCACCTGCTGCAACACTGAGCCCATGATAACCACCTGCTGCAAACACTCCCATGAGCCCATGATAACCACCTGCTGCAACACTGACCCGTGATAACCACCTGCTGCAACACTATGAGCCCATGATAACCACCTGCTGCAACACTATGGGCGAGCCCATGATAACCACCTGCTGCAACACCATGAGCCCATGAGCCCATGATAACCACCTGCTGCAACACTATGAGCCCATGATAACCACCTGCTGCAACACTTTATGAGCACATGGCAATGATAACAACACTATGAGCCCATGATAACCACCTGCTGCAACACTATGAGCCCATGACCCCATGATAACCACCTGCTGCAACACTATGAGCCCATGAGCCCATGATAACCACCTGCTGCAACACTATGAGCCCATGAGCCCATGATAACCACCTGCTCAGCACTATGAGCCCATGGGCCCACTGATAACCACCCGCTGCAACACTATGAGCCCATGATAACCACCTGCTGCAACACTATGAGCCCATGATAACCACCTGCTGCAACACTATGAGCCCATGAGCCCGTGATAACCACCTGCTGCAACACTATGGAGCCCATGATAACCACCTGCTGCAACACTATGGGCCATGATAACCACCTGCTGCAACACTATGAGCCCATGGCCCGATAACCACCTGCTGCAACACTATGAGCCCATGCCCAGTAACCACCTGCTGCAACACTATGAGCCCATCGATAACCACCTGCTGCAACACTATGAGCCCATGATCAACCACCTGCTGCAACACTGAGCCCATGCCCATGATAACCCACCTGCTGCAACACTGAGCCCATGATAACCACCTGCTGCAACACTATGAGCCCATGATAACCACCTGCTGCAACACTATGAGCCCATGCCCATGATAACCACCTGCTGCAACACTATGAGCCCATCATGATAACCACCTGCTGCAACACTATGAGCCCATGAGCCCATGATAACCACCTGCTGCAACACTATGAGCCCATGATAACCACT
>NW_027040447.1:0-109944 GCF_034236695.1 Oncorhynchus nerka
TGTTAGATGGTGAGTATGTAATAGTGGTATATAGATGGTGGTATGTAATAGTGGTATATAGTATTGGTATGTAATAGTGGTATATAATTAATTTTAGTGTGTAATAGTGGTATATAGATGGTGGTATGTAATAGTGGTATATAGATGGTGGTGTGTAATAGTAGTATAGATGGTGAAGGTGTGTAATAGTGGTACATAGATGGTGGTATGTAATAGTGGTATATATAGATGGTGGTATGTAATAGTGGTATATAGATGGTGGTATGTAATAGTGGTATATAGATGGTGGTATGTAATAGTGGTATATAGATGTTAGATGGTGGTATGTAATAGTGGTATATATAGATGGTGGTGTGTAATAATGGTATATAGATGGTGGTGTGTAATAGTGGTATATAGATGGTGGTATGTAATAGTGGTATATAGATGGTGGTGTGTAATAGTGGTATATAGATGGGAGTATGTAATAATTGAGTATATAGATGGTGGTATGTAATAGTGGTATATAGATGGTGGTGTAATAGTGGTATATAGATGGTGAATGTGTAATAGTGGTATATAGATGGTGGTGTCATAATAATTAATAATTTTGTATATATACATAATGGTATGTGATGGTGGTATGTAATATGATGGTATATAGATGGTGAAAGTATGTAATAGTGGTATATAGATGGGGAGTGTGTGTAATAGTGGTATATAGATGGTGGTATGTATTAATTGGTATATAGATGGGGTGTGTAATAGTGGTATATAGATGGTGGTATGTAATGGTGGTATATAGATGGTGGTATGTAATAGTGGTATATAGATGGTGGTATGTAATGATGGTATATAGATGGTGGTGTGTAATAGTGAGTATATAGATAATTGGTGGTATTAATAGTGGTATATAGATGGTGGTGTGTAATAATGGTATATAGATGGTGGTGTGTAAATAGTGGTATATAGATGGGGGGGTATGTAATAGTTGGTATATAGATGGTGGTGTGTAATAGTTAATTTATATAGATGGGGGTATGTAATAGTGGTATATATAGATGGTGGTGTGTAATAGTGGTATATAGATGGTGGTGTGTAATAGTGGTATATAGATGGTGGTGTGTAATAGTGGTATATAGATGGTGGTATGTAATAGTGGTATATAGATGGTGGTGTGTAATAGTGGTATATAGATGGTGGTGTGTAATAGTGGTATATAGATGGTGGTATATAATAGTGAGTATATAGATGGTGGTGTGTAATAGTGGTATATAGATGTTAAGATGGTGGTATGTAATAGTGGTATATAGATGGTGGTGTGTAATAGTGGTATATAGATGGTGGTATGTAATAGTGGTATATAGATGGTGGTATGTAATAGTGGTATATAGATGGTGGTGTGTAATAGTGGTATATAGATGGTGGTGTGTAATAGTGGTATATAGATGGGGTATGTAATAGTGGTATATAGATGTTAGATGGTTGGTATGTAATAGTGGTATATAGATGGGGAGTATGTAATAGTGGTATATAGATGTTAGATGGTGGTATATAGATGATGGTGTGTAATAATTGTATATAGATGGTGGTGTGTAATAGTGGTATATAGATGGTGGTGTGTAATAGTGGTATATATAGATGGTGGTGTGTAATAGTGGTATATAGATGGTGGTGTGTAATAGTGGTATATAGATGGTGGTATGTAATAGTGGTATATAGATGGTGGTGTGTAATAGTGGTATATAGATGGGGGTATGTAATAGTGGTATATAGATGTTAGATGGTGGTATGTAATATTGGTATATAGATGGTGGTGTGTAATAGTGGTATATAGATGGTGGTGTGTAATAGTGGTATATAGTTGGTGGTATGTAATAGTGGTATATAGATGGTGGTGTGTAATAGTGGTATATAGATGGTGGTGTGTAATAGTGGTATATAGATGGTGGTATGTAATAGTGGTATATAGATGGTGGTGTGTAATAGTGGTATATAGATGGTGGTATGTAATAGTGGTATATAGATGGTGGTATGTAATAGTGGTATATAGATGGTGGTGTGTAATTAATGGTATATAGATGGTGGTATGTAATAGTGGTATATAGATGGTGGTGTGTAATAGTGGTATATAGATGTTAGATGGTGGTATGTAATAATGGTATATAGATGGTGGTATGTAATAGTGGTATATAGATGGTGGTGTGTAATAATTGAGTATATAGATGGTGGTATGTAATAGTGGTATATAGGTGGTGGTGTGTAATAGTGGTATATAGATGGTGAATGTAATAGTGGTATATAGATGTTAGATGGTGGTATGTAATAGTTGGTATATGGATGTTAGATGGTGGTATATAGATGGTGGTATATAGATGGTGGTATGTAATAGTGGTATATAGATGGTGGTGTGTAATAGTGGTATATAGATGGTGGTGTGTAATAGTGGTATATAGATGGTGGTATGTAATAAAGTGGTATATAGATGGTGGTATGTAATAGTGGTATATAGATGGTGGTGTGTAATATTCTATTAATTGAATTATATAGATGGTGGTGTGTAATAGTGGTATATAGATGGTGGTGTGTAATAGTTGGTATATAGATGGTGGTGTGTAATAGTGGTATATAGATGGTGGTGTGTAATAATGGTATATAGATGGTGGTGTGTATTAGTGGTATAGATGGTGGTATGTAATAGTGGTATATAGATGGTGGTGTGTAATATTGGTATATAGATGGTGGTATATAATAGTGGTATATAGATGGTGGTATGTAATAGTGGTATGTAATAATGGTATATAGATGCTGGTATGTAATAGTGGTATATAGATGGTGGTATGTAATAGTGGTATATAGATGGTGGTGTGTAATACTGGTATATAGATGGTGGTATGTAATAGTGGTATATAGATGGTGGTATGTAATAGTGGTATATAGATGGTGTGTGTGTAATACTGGTACATAGATGGTGGTATGTAATAGTGGTATATAGATGGTGGTATGTAATAGTGGTATATAGATGGTGGTATGTAATAGTGGTATATAGATGGTGGTATGTAATGGTGGTATATAGATGGTGGTGTGTAATAGTGGTATATAGATGGTGGTGTGTAATAGTGGTATATAGATGGTGGTATGTAATAGTGGTATATAGATGGTGGTGTGTAATAGTGGTATATAGATGGTGGTGTGTAATAGTGGTATATAGATGGTGGTATGTAATAGTGGTATATAGATGGTGGTATGTAATAGTGGTATATAGATGGTGGTATGTAATAGTTAGTAAATAGATGGTGGTATGTAATAGTGGTATATAGATGGTGGTGTGTAATAGTGGTATATAGATGGTGGTGTGTAATAGTGGTATATAGATGGTGGTATGTAATAGTGGTATATAGATGGTGGTATGTAATAGTGGTATATAGATGGTGGTATGTAATAGTGGTATATAGATGGTGGTATGTAATAGTGGATATAGATGGTGGTGTGTAATAGTGGTATATAGATGGTGGTGTGTAATAGTTGTATATAGATGGTGGTGTGTAATAGTGGTATATAGATGGTGGTATGTAATAGTGGTATATATATGATGGTGTGTAATAGTATATAAATGGTGGTATATAGATGGTGGTGTGTAATAGTGGTATATAGATGGTGGTGTGTAATAGTGGTATATAGATGGTGGTATGTAATAGTGGTATATAGATGGGGTGTGTAATAGTGGTATATAGATGGTGGTATGTAATAGTGGTATATAGATGGTGGTGTGTAATAGTGGTATATAGATGTTAGATGGTGGTGTGTAATAGTGGTATATAGATGGTGGTATGTAATAGTGGTATATAGATGGTGGTGTGTAATAGTGGTATATAGATGGTGGTGTGTAATAGTGGTATATAGATGGTGGTGTGTAATAGTGGTATATAGATGGTGGTGTGTAATAGTGGTATATAGATGTTAGATGGTGGTGTGTAATAGTGGTATATAGGTGGTGGTGTGTAATAGTGGTATATAGATGGTGGTGTGTAATAGTGGTATATAGATGGTGGTGTGTAATAGTGGTATATAGATGGTGGTATGTAATAGTGGTATATAGATGGTGGTGTGTAATAGTGGTATATAGATGGTGGTATGTAATAGTGGTATATAGATGGTGGTGTGTAATAGTGGTATATAGATGGTGGTATGTAATGGTGGTATATAGATGGTGGTATGTAATAGTGGTATATAGATGGTGGTGTGTAATAGTGGTATATAGATGGTGGTGTGTAATAGTGGTATATAGATGGTGGTGTGTAATAGTGGTATATAGATGGTGGTATGTAATAGTGGTATATAGATGGTGGTGTGTAATAGTGGTATATAGATGGTGGTGTGTAATAGTGGTATATAGATGGTGGTATGTAATAGTGGTATATAGATGGTGGTGTGTAATAGTGGTATATAGATGGTGGTGTGTAATAGTGGTATATAGATGGTGGTATGTAATAGTGGTATATAGATGGTGGTATGTAATAGTGGTATATAGATGGTGGTGTGTAATAGTGGTATATAGATGGTGGTGTGTAATAGTGGTATATAGATGGTGGTGTGTAATAGTGGTATATAGATGGTGGTGTGTAATAGTGGTATATAGATGGGGGTATGTAATAGTGGTATATAGATGGTGGTGTGTAATAGTGGTATATAGATGGGGTATGTAATAGTGGTATATAGATGGTGGTGTGTAATAGTGGTATATAGATGGGGGTATGTAATAGTGGTATATAGATGGTGGTGTGTAATAGTGGTATATAGATGGTGGTATGTAATAGTGGTATATAGATGGTGGTATGTAATAGTGGTATATAGATGGTGGTGTGTAATAGTGGTATATAGATGGTGGTGTGTAATAGTGGTATATAGATGGTGGTATGTAATAGTGGTATATAGATGGTGGTGTGTAATAGTGGTATATAGATGTTAGATGGTGGTATGTAATAGTGGTATATAGATGGTGGTGTGTAATAGTGGTATATAGATGGTGGTATGTAATAGTGGTATATAGATGGTGGTATGTAATAGTGGTATATAGATGGTGGTGTGTAATAGTGGTATATAGATGGTGGTGTGTAATAGTGGTATATAGATGGGGGTATGTAATAGTGGTATATAGATGTTAGATGGTGGTATGTAATAGTGGTATATAGATGGGGTATGTAATAGTGGTATATAGATGTTAGATGGTAGTATATAGATGGTGGTGTGTAATAGTGGTATATAGATGGTGGTGTGTAATAGTGGTATATAGATGGTGGTGTGTAATAGTGGTATATAGATGGTGGTATGTAATAGTGGTATATAGATGGTGGTATGTAATAGTGGTATATAGATGGTGGTATGTAATAGTGGTATATATGATGGTGGTGTGTAATAGTGGTATATAGATGGGGGAGTATGTAATAGTGGTATATAGATGTTAGATGGTGGTATGTAATATTGGTATATAGATGGTGGTGTGTAATAGTGGTATATAGATGGTGGTGTGTAATAGTGGTATATAGTTGGTGGTATGTAATAGTGGTATATAGATGGTGGTGTGTAATAGTGGTATATAGATGGTGGTGTGTAATAGTGTATATAGATGGTGGTATGTAATAGTGGTATATAGATGGTGGTATGTAATAGTGGTATATAGATGGTGGTATGTAATAGTGGTATATAGATGTTAGATGGTGGTATGTAATAGTGGTATAGATGGTGGTATGTAATAATGGTATATAGATGGTGGTGTGTAATAGTGGTATATAGATGGTGGTATGTAATAGTGGTATATAGATGGTGGTGTGTAATAGTGGTATATAGATGGTGGTATGTAATAGTGGTATATAGATGTTAGATGGTGGTATGTAATAGTGGTATATAGATGTTAGATGGTGGTATATAGATGGTGGTATATAGATGGTGGTATGTAATAGTGGTATATAGATGGTGGTGTGTAATAGTGGTATATAGATGGTGGTGTGTAATAGTGGTATATAGATGGTGGTATGTAATAGTGGTATATAGATGGTGGTATGTAATAGTGGTATATAGATGGTGGTGTGTAATAGTGGTATATAGATGGTGGTGTGTAATAGTGGTATATAGATGGTGGTGTGTAATAGTGGTATATAGATGGTGGTATGTAATAGTGGTATATAGATGGTGGTATGTAATAGTGGTATATAGATGGTGGTGTGTAATATTGGTATATAGATGGTGGTATATAATAGTGGTATATAGATGGTGGTATGTAATAGTGGTATGTAATAGTGGTATATAGATGGTGGTGTGTAATAGTGGTATATAGATGTTGGTGTGTAATAGTGGTATATAGATGGTGGTGTGTAATAGTGGTATATAGATGGTGGTATGTAATAGTGGTATATAGATGGTGGTGTGTAATAGTGGTATATAGATGGTGGTGTGTAATAGTGGTATATAGATGGTGGTATGTAATAGTGGTATATAGATGGTGGTGTGTAATACTGGTACATAGATGGTGGTATGTAATAATGGTATATAGATGGTGGTATGTAATAGTGGTATATAGATGGTGGTATGTAATAGTGGTATATAGATGGTGGTATGTAATGGTGGTATATAGATGGTGGTGTGTAATAGTGGTATATAGATGGTGGTGTGTAATAGTGGTATATAGATGGTGGTATGTAATAGTGGTATATAGATGGTGGTGTGTAATAGTGGTATATAGATGGTGGTGTGTAATAGTGGTATATAGATGGTGGTATGTAATAGTGAAAGTATATAGATGGTGGTATGTAATAGTGGTATATAGATGGTGGTATGTAATAGTGGTAAATAGATGGTGGTATGTAATAGTGGTATATAGATGGTGGTGTGTAATAGTGGTATATAGATGGTGGTGTGTAATAGTAGTATATAGATGGTGGTATGTAATAGTGGTATATAGATGGTGGTATGTAATAGTGGTATATAGATGGTGGTATGTAATAGTGGTATATAGATGGTGGTATGTAATAGTGGTATATAGATGGTGGTGTGTAATAGTGGTATATAGATGGTGGTGTGTAATAGTTGTATATAGATGGTGGTGTGTAATAGTGGTATATAGATGGTGGTATGTAATAGTGGTATATATATGGTGGTGTGTAATAGTGGTATATAAATGGTGGTATATAGATGGTGGTGTGTAATAGTGGTATATAGATGGTGGTGTGTAATAGTGGTATATAGATGGTGGTATGTAATAGTGGTATATAGATGTTGGGGTGTGTAATAGTGGTATATAGATGGTGGTATGTAATAGTGGTATATAGATGGTGGTGTGTAATAGTGGTATAGATGTTAGATGGTGGTGTGTAATAGTGGTATATAGATGGTGGTATGTAATAGTGGTATATAGATGGTGGTGTGTAATAATGGTATATAGATGGTGGTGTGTAATAGTGGTATATAGATGGTGGTATGTAATAGTGGTATATAGATGTTAGATGGTGGTGTGTAATAGTGGTATATAGATGGTGGTGTGTAATAGTGGTATATAGATGGTGGTGTGTAATAGTGGTATATAGATGGTGGTGTGTAATAGTGGTATATAGATGGTGGTATGTAATAGTGGTATATAGATGGTGGTGTGTAATAGTGGTATATAGATGGTGGTATGTAATAGTGGTATATAGATGGTGGTGTGTAATAGTGGTATATAGATGGTGGTATGTAATGGTGGTATATAGATGGTGGTATGTAATAGTGGTATATAGATGGTGGTGTGTAATAGTGGTATATAGATGGTGGTGTGTAATAGTGGTATATAGATGGTGGTGTGTAATAGTGGTATATAGATGGTGGTATGTAATAGTGGTATATAGATGGTGGTGTGTAATAGTGGTATATAGATGGTGGTGTGTAATAGTGGTATATAGATGGTGGTATGTAATAGTGGTATATAGATGGTGGTGTGTAATAGTGGTATATAGATGGTGGTGTGTATTAGTGGTATATAGATGGTGGTATGTAATAGTGGTATATAGATGGTGGTGTGTAATATTGGTATATAGATGGTGGTATATAATAGTGGTATATAGATGGTGGTATGTAATAGTGGTATGTAATAGTGGTATATAGATGGTGGTGTGTAATAGTGGTATATAGATGTTGGTGTGTAATAGTGGTATATAGATGGTGGTGTGTAATAGTGGTATATAGATGGTGGTATGTAATAGTGGTATATAGATGGTGGTGTGTAATAGTGGTATATAGATGGTGGTGTGTAATAGTGGTATATAGATGGTGGTATGTAATAGTGGTATATAGATGGTGGTGTGTAATACTGGTACATAGATGGTGGTATGTAATAGTGGTATATAGATGGTGGTATGTAATAGTGGTATATAGATGGTGGTATGTAATAGTGGTATATAGATGGTGGTGTGTAATAGTGGTATATAGATGTTAGATGGTGGTATGTAATAGTGGTATATAGATGGTGGTGTGTAATAGTGGTATATAGATGGTGGTGTGTAATAGTGGTATATAGATGGTGGTGTGTAATAGTGGTATATAGATGGTGGTGTGTAATAGTGGTATATAGATGGTGGTATGTAATAGTGGTATATAGATGGTGGTGTGTAATAGTGGTATATAGATGGTGGTGTGTAATAGTGGTATATAGATGGTGGTATGTAATAGTGGTATATAGATGTTAGATGGTGGTGTGTAATAGTGGTATATAGATGGTGGTGTGTAATAGTGGTATATAGATGGTGGTGTGTAATAGTGGTATATAGATGGTGGTGTGTAATAGTGGTATATAGATGGTGGTATGTAATAGTGGTATATAGATGGTGGTGTGTAATAGTGGTATATAGATGGTGGTATGTAATAGTGGTATATAGATGGTGGTGTGTAATAGTGGTATATAGATGGTGGTATGTAATGGTGGTATATAGATGGTGGTATGTAATAGTGGTATATAGATGGTGGTGTGTAATAGTGGTATATAGATGGTGGTGTGTAATAGTGGTATATAGATGGTGGTGTGTAATAGTGGTATATAGATGGTGGTATGTAATAGTGGTATATAGATGGTGGTGTGTAATAGTGGTATATAGATGGTGGTGTGTAATAGTGGTATATAGATGGTGGTATGTAATAGTGGTATATAGATGGTGGTGTGTAATAGTGGTATATAGATGGTGGTGTGTATTAGTGGTATATAGATGGTGGTATGTAATAGTGGTATATAGATGGTGGTGTGTAATATTGGTATATAGATGGTGGTATATAATAGTGGTATATAGATGGTGGTATGTAATAGTGGTATGTAATAGTGGTATATAGATGGTGGTGTGTAATAGTGGTATATAGATGTTGGTGTGTAATAGTGGTATATAGATGGTGGTGTGTAATAGTGGTATATAGATGGTGGTATGTAATAGTGGTATATAGATGGTGGTGTGTAATAGTGGTATATAGATGGTGGTGTGTAATAGTGGTATATAGATGGTGGTATGTAATAGTGGTATATAGATGGTGGTGTGTAATACTGGTACATAGATGGTGGTATGTAATAGTGGTATATAGATGGTGGTATGTAATAGTGGTATATAGATGGTGGTATGTAATAGTGGTATATAGATGGTGGTATGTAATGGTGGTATATAGATGGTGGTGTGTAATAGTGGTATATAGATGGTGGTGTGTAATAGTGGTATATAGATGGTGGTATGTAATAGTGGTATATAGATGGTGGTGTGTAATAGTGGTATATAGATGGTGGTGTGTAATAGTGGTATATAGATGGTGGTATGTAATAGTGGTATATAGATGGTGGTATGTAATAGTGGTATATAGATGGTGGTATGTAATAGTGGTAAATAGATGGTGGTATGTAATAGTGGTATATAGATGGTGGTGTGTAATAGTGGTATATAGATGGTGGTGTGTAATAGTGGTATATAGATGGTGGTATGTAATAGTGGTATATAGATGGTGGTATGTAATAGTGGTATATAGATGGTGGTATGTAATAGTGGTATATAGATGGTGGTATGTAATAGTGGTATATAGATGGTGGTGTGTAATAGTGGTATATAGATGGTGGTGTGTAATAGTTGTATATAGATGGTGGTGTGTAATAGTGGTATATAGATGGTGGTATGTAATAGTGGTATATATATGGTGGTGTGTAATAGTGGTATATAAATGGTGGTATATAGATGGTGGTGTGTAATAGTGGTATATAGATGGTGGTGTGTAATAGTGGTATATAGATGGTGGTATGTAATAGTGGTATATAGATGGGGTGTGTAATAGTGGTATATAGATGGTGGTATGTAATAGTGGTATATAGATGGTGGTGTGTAATAGTGGTATATAGATGTTAGATGGTGGTGTGTAATAGTGGTATATAGATGGTGGTATGTAATAGTGGTATATAGATGGTGGTGTGTAATAGTGGTATATAGATGGTGGTGTGTAATAGTGGTATATAGATGGTGGTATGTAATAGTGGTATATAGATGTTAGATGGTGGTGTGTAATAGTGGTATATAGATGGTGGTGTGTAATAGTGGTATATAGATGGTGGTGTGTAATAGTGGTATATAGATGGTGGTGTGTAATAGTGGTATATAGATGGTGGTATGTAATAGTGGTATATAGATGGTGGTGTGTAATAGTGGTATATAGATGGTGGTATGTAATAGTGGTATATAGATGGTGGTGTGTAATAGTGGTATATAGATGGTGGTATGTAATGGTGGTATATAGATGGTGGTATGTAATAGTGGTATATAGATGGTGGTGTGTAATAGTGGTATATAGATGGTGGTGTGTAATAGTGGTATATAGATGGTGGTGTGTAATAGTGGTATATAGATGGTGGTATGTAATAGTGGTATATAGATGTTGGTGTGTAATAGTGGTATATAGATGGTGGTGTGTAATAGTGGTATATAGATGGTGGTATGTAATAGTGGTATATAGATGGTGGTGTGTAATAGTGGTATATAGATGGTGGTGTGTAATAGTGGTATATAGATGGTGGTATGTAATAGTGGTATATAGATGGTGGTATGTAATAGTGGTATATAGATGGTGGTATGTAGTAGTGGTATATAGA
This sequence comes from Oncorhynchus nerka, assembly GCF_034236695.1. Lineage (NCBI taxonomy): Eukaryota > Metazoa > Chordata > Actinopteri > Salmoniformes > Salmonidae > Oncorhynchus > Oncorhynchus nerka. Next base: position 11,111 of record NW_027040447.1, read on the forward strand.
TGGTGGTGTGTAATAGTGGTATATAGATGGTGGTGTGTAATAGTGGTATATAGATGGTGGTGTGTAATAGTGGTATATAGATGGGGTATGTAATAGTGGTATATAGATGGTGGTGTGTAATAGTGGTATATAGATGGGGGTATGTAATAGTGGTATATAGATGGTGGTGTGTATTAATGGTATATAGATGGGGTATGTAATAGTGGTATATAGATGGTGGTGTGTAATAGTGGTATATAGATGGTGGTGTGTAATAGTGAATATAGATGGTGGTGTGTAATAGTGGTATATAGATGGTGGTATGTAATAGTGGTATATAGATGGTGGTGTGTAATAGTGGTATATAGATGGTGGTATATAGATGGTGGTGTGTAATAGTGGTATATAGATGGTGGTATATAGATGGTGGTATGTAATAGTGGTATATAGATGTTAGATGGTGGTGTGTAATAGTGGTATATAGATGGGGGTATGTAATAGTGGTATATAGATGTTAGATGGTGGTATGTAATAGTGGTATATAGATGGGGGTATGTAATAGTGGTATATAGATGGTGGTGTGTAATAGTGGTATATAGATGGGGGTATGTAATAGTGGTATATAGATGTTAGATGGTGGTATGTAATAGTGGTATATAGATGGGGGTATGTAATAGTGGTATATAGATGGGGGTATGTAATAGTGGTATATAGATGTTAGATGGTGGTGTGTAATAGTGGTATATAGATGGGGGTATGTAATAGTGGTATATAGATGGTGGTGTGTAATAGTGGTATATAGATGGGGGTATGTAATAGTGGTATATAGATGTTAGATGGTGGTATGTAATAGTGGTATATAGATGTTAGATGGTGGTGTGTAATAGTGGTATATAGATGTTAGATGGTGGTATGTAATAGTGGTATATAGATGGTGGTGTGTAATAGTGGTATATAGATGGTGGTGTGTAATAGTGGTATATAGATGGTGGTATGTAATAGTGGTATATAGATGGTGGTGTGTAATAGTGGTATATAGATGGTGGTGTGTAATAGTGGTATATAGATGGTGGTATGTAATAGTGGTATATAGATGTTAGATGGTGGTGTGTAATAGTGGTATATAGATGGTGGTGTGTAATAGTGGTATATAGATGGTGGTGTGTAATAGTGGTATATAGATGGTGGTGTGTAATAGTGGTATATAGATGGTGGTATGTAATAGTGGTATATAGATGGTGGTGTGTAATAGTGGTATATAGATGGTGGTATGTAATAGTGGTATATAGATGGTGGTGTGTAATAGTGGTATATAGATGGTGGTATGTAATGGTGGTATATAGATGGTGGTATGTAATAGTGGTATATAGATGGTGGTGTGTAATAGTGGTATATAGATGGTGGTGTGTAATAGTGGTATATAGATGGTGGTGTGTAATAGTGGTATATAGATGGTGGTATGTAATAGTGGTATATAGATGGTGGTGTGTAATAGTGGTATATAGATGGTGGTGTGTAATAGTGGTATATAGATGGTGGTATGTAATAGTGGTATATAGATGGTGGTGTGTAATAGTGGTATATAGATGGTGGTGTGTAATAGTGGTATATAGATGGTGGTATGTAATAGTGGTATATAGATGGTGGTATGTAATAGTGGTATATAGATGGTGGTGTGTAATAGTGGTATATAGATGGTGGTGTGTAATAGTGGTATATAGATGGTGGTGTGTAATAGTGGTATATAGATGGTGGTGTGTAATAGTGGTATATAGATGGGGGTATGTAATAGTGGTATATAGATGGTGGTGTGTAATAGTGGTATATAGATGGGGGTATGTAATAGTGGTATATAGATGGTGGTGTGTATTAATGGTATATAGATGGGGGTATGTAATAGTGGTATATAGATGGTGGTGTGTAATAGTGGTATATAGATGGTGGTGTGTAATAGTGGTATATAGATGGTGGTGTGTAATAGTGGTATATAGATGGTGGTATGTAATAGTGGTATATAGATGGTGGTGTGTAATAGTGGTATATAGATGGTGGTATATAGATGGTGGTGTGTAATAGTGGTATATAGATGGTGGTATATAGATGGTGGTATGTAATAGTGGTATATAGATGTTAGATGGTGGTGTGTAATAGTGGTATATAGATGGGGGTATGTAATAGTGGTATATAGATGTTAGATGGTGGTATGTAATAGTGGTATATAGATGGGGGTATGTAATAGTGGTATATAGATGGTGGTGTGTAATAGTGGTATATAGATGGGGGTATGTAATAGTGGTATATAGATGTTAGATGGTGGTATGTAATAGTGGTATATAGATGGGGGTATGTAATAGTGGTATATAGATGGGGGTATGTAATAGTGGTATATAGATGTTAGATGGTGGTGTGTAATAGTGGTATATAGATGGGGGTATGTAATAGTGGTATATAGATGGTGGTGTGTAATAGTGGTATATAGATGGGGGTATGTAATAGTGGTATATAGATGTTAGATGGTGGTATGTAATAGTGGTATATAGATGTTAGATGGTGGTGTGTAATAGTGGTATATAGATGTTAGATGGTGGTATGTAATAGTGGTATATAGATGGTGGTATGTAATAGTGGTATATAGATGGTGGTGTGTAATAGTGGTATATAGATGGTGGTATGTAATAGTGGTATATAGATGGTGGTATGTAATAGTGGTATATAGATGGGGTATGTAGTGGTATATAGATGGTGGTGTGTAATAGTGGTATATAGATGGTGGTGTGTAATAGTGGTATATAGATGGTGGTGTGTAATAGTGGTATATAGATGGTGGTATGTAATAGTGGTATATAGATGGTGGTGTGTAATAGTGGTATATAGATGGTGGTATATAGATGGTGGTGTGTAATAGTGGTATATAGATGGTGGTATATAGATGGTGGTATGTAATAGTGGTATATAGATGTTAGATGGTGGTGTGTAATAGTGGTATATAGATGGTGGTATGTAATAGTGGTATATAGATGGTGGTGTGTAATAGTGGTATATAGATGGTGGTATGTAATAGTGGTATATAGATGGTGGTGTGTAATAGTGGTATATAGATGGTGGTGTGTAATAGTGGTATATAGATGGTGAGTATGTAATAGTGGTATATAGATGGTGGTATGTAATAGTGGTATATAGATGGTGGTGTGTAATACTGGTACATAGATGGTGGTATGTAATAGTGGTATATAGATGGTGGTATGTAATAGTGGTATATAGATGGTGGTATGTAATAGTGGTATATAGATGGTGGTATGTAATAGTGGTATATAGATGGTGGTATGTAATAGTGGTATATAGATGGTGGTATGTAATAGTGGTATATAGATGGTGGTGTGTAATACTGGTACATAGATGGTGGTATGTAATAGTGGTATATAGATGGTGGTATGTAATAGTGGTATATAGATGGTGGTATGTAATAGTGGTATATAGATGGTGGTGTGTAATAGTGGTATATAGATGGTGGTATGTAATAGTGGTATATAGATGTTAGATGGTGGTATGTAATAGTGGTATATAGATGTTAGATGGTGGTATGTAATAGTGGTATATAGATGTTAGATGGTGGTATATAGATGGTGGTATATAGATGGTGGTATGTAATAGTGGTATATAGATGGTGGTGTGTAATAGTGGTATATAGATGGTGGTATGTAATACTGGTATATAGATGGTGGTGTGTAATAGTGGTATATAGATGGTGGTATGTAATAGTGGTATATAGATGGTGGTATGTAATAGTGGTATATAGATGGTGGTGTGTAATAGTGGTATGTAATAGTGGTATATAGATGGTGGTATATAATAGTGGTATATAGATGGTGGTATGTAATAGTGGTATGTAATAGTGGTATATAGATGGTGGTGTGTAATAGTGGTATATAGATGTTAGATGGTGGTGTGTAATAGTGGTATATAGATGGTGGTGTGTAATAGTGGTATATAGATGGTGGTGTGTAATAGTGGTATATAGATGTTGGTGTGTAATAGTGGTATATAGATGGTGGTATGTAATAGTGGTATATAGATGGTGGTGTGTAATAGTGGTATATAGATGGTGGTGTGTAATAGTGGTATATAGATGGTGGTGTGTAATAGTGGTATATAGATGGTGGTGTGTAATAGTGGTATATAGATGGTGGTGTGATAATATTAGTATATAGATGGTGGTGTGTAATAGTGGTATATAGATGGTGGTGTGTAATAGTGGTATATAGATGGTAGTATGTAATAGTGGTATATAGATGGGGTATGTAATAGTGGTATATAGATGGTGGTATGTAATAGTGGTATATAGATGGTGGTATGTAATAGTGGTATATAGATGGTGGTGTAATAGTGGTATATAGATGGTGGTGTGTAATAGTGGTATAGATGGTGGTATGTAATAGTGGTATATAGATGGTGGTGTGTAATAGTGGTATATAGATGGTGGTGTGTAATAATTGGTATATAGATGGTGGTATGTAATAGTGGTATATAGATGGTAGTATGTAATAGTAGTATATAGATGGTGGTGTGTAATAGTGGTATATAGATGGTGGTGTGTAATAGTGGTATATAGATGGTGGTGTGTAATAGTGGTATATAGATGGTGGTGTGTAATTAGTGGTATATAGATGGTGGTATGTAATAGTGGTATATAGATGGTGGTGTGTAATATTGGTATATAGATGGTAGTATATAATAGTGGTATATAGATGGTGGTATGTAATAGTGGTATGTAATAGTGGTATATAGATGGTGGTGTGTAATAGTGTATATAGATGTTGGTGTACAATAATGGTATATAGATGGTGGTGTGTAATAGTGGTATATAGATGGTGGTATGTAATAGTGGTATATAGATGGTGGTGTGTAATAGTGGTATATAGATGGTGGTGTGTAATAGTGGTATATAGATGGTGGTATGTAATAGTGGTATATAGATGAGTGGTGTGTAATACTGGTACATAGATGGTGGTATGTAATAGTGGTATATAGATGATGGTATGTAATAGTGGTATATAGATGGTGGTATGTAATAGTGGTATATAGATGGTGGTATGTAATGGTGGTATAGATGGTGGTGTGTAATAGTATATAGATGGTGGTGTGTAATAGTGGTATATAGATGGTGGTATGTAATAGTGGTATATAGATGGTGGTGTGTAATAGTGGTATATAGATGGTGGTGTGTGTAATAGTGGTATATAGATGGTGGTATGTAATAGTGGTATATAGATGGTGGTATGTAATAGTGGTATATAGATGGTGGTATGTAATAGTGGTAAATAGATGGTGGTATGTAATAGTGAGTATATAGATGGTGGTGTGTAATAGTGGTATATAGATGGTGGTGTGTAATAGTGGTATAGATGGTGGTGTGTAATAGTGGTATATAGATGGTGGTATGTAATAGTGGTATATAGATGGTGGTATGTAATAGTGGTATATAGATGGTGGTATGTAATAGTGGTATATAGATGGTGGTGTGTAATAGTGGTATATAGATGGTGGTGTGTAATAGTTGTATATAGATGGTGGTGTGTAATAGTAGTATATAGATGGTGGTATGTAATAGTGGTATATATATGGTGGTGTGTAATAGTGGTATATAAATGGTGGTATATAGATGGTGGTGTGTAATAGTGGTATATAGATGGTGGTGTGTGTAATAGTGGTATATAGATGGTGGTATGTAATAGTGGTATATAGATGGGGGTGTGTAATAGTGAGCATATAGATGGTGGTATGTAATAGTGGTATATAGATGGTGGTGTGTAATAGTGGTATATAGATGTTAGATGGTGGTGTGTAATAGTGGTATATAGATGGTGGTATGTAATAGTGGTATATAGATGGTGGTGTGTAATAGTGGTATATAGATGGTGGTATGTAATAGTGGTATATAGATGGTGGTGTGTAATAGTGGTATATAGATGGTGAATAGATAGGGTATATAGATGGTGGTATGTAATAGTGGTATATAGATGTTAGATGGTGGTAATGTAATAGTGGTATATAGATGGTGGTGTGTAATAGTGGTATATAGATGGTGGTGTGTAATAGTGGTATATAGATGGTGGTATGTAATAGTTGTATATAGATGGTGGTGTGTAATAGTGGTATATAGATGGTGGTATGTAATAGTGGTATATAGATGGTGGTGTGTAATAGTGGTATATAGATGGAAGGTAGTATGTAATGGTGAGTATATAGATGGTGGTATGTAATAGTGGTATATATAGATGGTGGTGTGTAATAGTAGTATAGATGGTGGTGTGTAATAGTGGTATATAGATGGTAGTGTGTAATAGTGGTATATAGATGGTGGTATGTAATAGTGGTATATAGATGGTGGTGTGTAATGAAGTGGTATATAGATGGTGGTGTGTAATAGTGGTATATAGATGGTGGTATGTAATAGTGAATATATAGATGGTGGTGTGTAATAGTGGTATATAGATGGTGGTGTGTAATAGTGGTATATAGATGGTGGTATGTAATAGTGGTATATAGATGGTGGTATGTAATAGTGGTATATAGATGGTAAGTGTGTAATAGTGGTATATAGATGGTGGTGTGTAATAGTAGGTATATAGATGGTGGTGTGTAATAGTAGTATATAGATGGTGGTGTGTAATAGTGGTATATAGATGGGGTATGTAATAGTGGTATATAGATGGTGGTGTGTAATAGTGGTATATAGATGGGGGTATGTAATAGTGGTATATAGATGGTGGTGTGTAATAGTGGTATAGATGGTGGTGTGTAATAGTGGTATATAGATGGTGGTGTGTAATAGTGGTATATAGATGGTGGTGTGTAATAGTGGTATATAGATGGTGGTATGTAATAGTGGTATATAGATGGGAGTATGTAATAGTGGTATATAGATGGTGGTTTGTAATAGTGGTATATAGATGGTGGTATGTAATAGTAGTATATAGATGGTGGTGTGTAATAATTGGTATATAGATGGTGGTGTGTAATAATGTATAGATGGTGAAAGTATGTAATAGTGGTATATAGATGGTGGTGTGTAATAGTGGTATATAGATGGTTGAATTGTGTAATAGTAGTATATAGATGGTGGTATGTAATAGTGGTATATAGATGGTGGTATGTAATAGTGGTATATATAGATAGTGGTGTGTAATAGTGGTATATAGATGGTGGTGTGTAATAATAGTATATAGATGGTGGTGTGTAATAGTGGTATATAGATGGTGGTGTGTATTAGTGGTATATAGATGGTGGTATGTAATAGTGGTATATAGATGGTGGTGTATAATAATGGTATATAGATAGTGGTATATAATAGTGGTATATAGATGGTGGTATGTAATAGTGGTATGTAATAGTGGTATATAGATGGTGGTGTGTAATAGTGGTATATAGATATTGAATTTGTGTAATAGTGGTATATAGATGGTGGTGTGTAATAGTGGTATATAGATGGTGGTATGTAATAGTGGTATAGATGGTGGTGTGTAATAGTGGTATATAGATGGTGGTGTGTAATAGTGGTATATAGATGGTGGTATGTAATAGTGGTATATAGATGGTGGTGTGTAATACTAGTACATAGATGGTGGTATGTAATAGTGGTATATAGATGATGGTATGTAATAGTGGTATATAGATGGTGGTATGTAATAGTGGTACATAGATGGTGGTATATAATAGTGGTATATAGATGGTGAGTGTAATATTATATAGATGGTGGTGTGTAATAGTGGTATATAAATGGTGGTATGTAATAGTGGTATAGATGGTGGTGTGTAATAGTGGTATATAGATGGTGGTAGTAATAGTGGTATAGATGGTGGTATGTAATAGTGGTATATAGATGGTGGTATGTAATAGTGGTATATAGATGAAAATTGTGGTATGTAATAGTGGTAAAATAGATAATTGGTATGTAATAGTGGTATATAGATGGTGGTGTGTAATAGTGGTAAATAGATGGTGGTATGTAATAGTGTATATAGATGGTGGTGTGTAATAGTGGTATATAGATGGTGAGTATGTAATAGTGGTATATAGATGGTGGTATGTAATAGTGGTATATAGATGGTGGTATGTAATAGTGGTATATAGATGGTGGTGTGTAATAGTGGTATATAGATGGTGGTGTGTAATAGTTGTATATAGATGGTGGTGTATATGAGTGGTATATAGATGGTGGTGTGTAATAGTGGTATATAGATGGTGGTATGTAATAGTGGTATATATATGGTGGTGTGTAATAGTGGTATAAAAATGGTATATAGATGGTGGTGTGTAATAGTGGTATATAGATGGTGGTGTGTAATAGTGGTATATAGATGGTGGTATGTAATAGTGGTATATAGATGGGGGTGTGTAATAGTGGTATATAGATGGTGGTATGTAATAATTGGTATATAGATGGTGGTGTGTAATAGTGGTATATAGATGTTAGATGGTGAATTGTGTAATAGTGGTATATAGATGGTGGTATGTAATAGTGGTATATAGATGGTGGTGTGTAATAGTGAGTATATAGATGGTGGTGTGTAATAGTATATAGATGGTGGTATGTAATAGTGGTATATAGATGTTAGATGGTGGTGTGTAATAGTGGTATATAGATGGTGGTGTGTAATAGTGGTATATAGATGGTGAGTGTGTAATAGTGGTATATAGATGGTGGTGTGTAATAGTGAACATATAGATGGTGGTATGTAATAGTGGTATAGATGGTGGTGGTGTGTAATAGTGGTATATAGATGGTGGTATGTAATAGTGGTATAGATGGTGGTGTGTAATAGTGGTATATAGATGGTGGTATGTAATGGTGGTATATAGATGGTGGTATGTAATAGTGGTATATAGATGGTGGTGTGTAATAGTGGTATATAGATGGTGGTGTGTAATAGTGGTATATAGATGGTGGTGTGTAATAGTGGTATATAGATGGTGGTGTAATAGTGGTATATAGATGGTAGTGTGTAATAGTAGTATATAGATGGTGGTATGTAATAGTGGTATATAGATGGTGGTGTGTAATAGTAGTATATAGATGAGTGAGGTGTGTAATAATTAATGGTATATAGATGGTGGTATGTAATAGTGGTATATAGATGGTAGTATGTAATAGTGGTATATAGATGGTGGTGTGTAATAGTGGTATATAGATGGTGGTGTGTAATAGTGGTATATAGATGGTGGTGTGTAATAGTGGTATATAGATGGTGAATGTGTAATAGTGGTATATAGATGGGGTATGTAATAGTGGTATATAGATGGTGGTGTGTAATAGTGGTATATAGATCGGGGTATGTAATAGTGGTATATAGATGGTGGTGTGTATTAGTGGTATATAGATGGGGAGTATGTAATAGTGGTATATAGATGGTGGTGTGTAATAGTGGTATATAGATGGTGGTGTGTAATAGTGGTATATAGATGGTGGTGTGTGTAGTGGTATATAGATGGTGGTATGTAATAGTGGAATATAGATGGTGGTATGTAATAGTGGTATATAGATGGTGGTATAGTATGTAATAGTGGTATATAGATGGTGGTACAGTATGTAATAGTGGTATATAGATGGTGGTATGTAATAGTGGTATATAGATGTTAGATGGTGGTATGTAATAGTGGTATATAGATGGTGGTATGTAATAGTGGTATATAGATGTTAGATGGTGGTATGTAATAGTGGTATATAGATGGTGGTATGTAATAGTGGTATATAGATGGTGGTGTGTAATAGTGGTATATAGATGGTGGTGTGTAATAGTGGTATATAGATGTTAGATGGTGGTATGTAATAGTGGTATATAGATGGTGGTATGTAATAGTGGTATATAGATGGTGGTATGTAATAGTGGTATATAGATGGTGGTATGTAATAGTGGTATATAGATGGTGGTGTGTAATAGTGGTATATAGATGTTAGATGGTGGTATGTAATAGTGGTATATAGATGGTGGTATGTAATAGTGGTATATAGATGTTAGATGGTGGTATGTAATAGTGGTATATAGATGTTAGATGGTGGTACAGTATGTAATAGTGGTATATAGATGTTAGATGGTGGTACAGTATGTAATAGTGGTATATAGATGGTGGTATGTAATAGTGGTATATAGATGGTGGTATGTAATAGTGGTATATAGATGGTGGTACAGTATGTAATAGTGGTATATAGATGGGGGTATGTAATAGTGGTATATAGATGGTGGTATGTAATAGTGGTATATAGATGGTGGTATGTAATAGTGGTATATAGATGGTGGTGTGTAATAGTGGTATATAGATGGTGGTATGTAATAGTGGTATATAGATGGTGGTGTGTAATAGTGGTATATAGTATATATAGATGGTGGTGTGTAATAGTGGTATATAGATGGTGGTGATGTGGTATGTAATAGTGGTATATAGATGTTAGATGGTGGTATGTAATAGTGGTATATAGATGGTGGTGTGTAATAGTGGTATATAGATGGTGGTGTGTAATAGTGGTATATAGATGGTGGTATGTAATAGTGGTATATAGATGGTGGTGTGTAATAGTGGTATATAGATGGTGGTATGTAATAGTGGTATATAGATGGTGGTGTGTAATAGTGGTATATAGATGGTGGTGTGTAATAGTGGTATATAGATGGTGGTATGTAATAGTGGTATATAGATGGTGGTATGTAATAGTGGTATATAGATGGTGGTGTGTAATACTGGTATATAGATGGTGGTATGTAATAGTGGTATATAGATGGTGGTATGTAATAGTGGTATATAGATGGTGGTATGTAATAGTGGTATATAGATGGTGGTATGTAATAGTGGTATATAGATGGTGGTATGTAATAGTGGTATATAGATGGTGGTATGTAATAGTGGTATATAGATGGTGGTGTGTAATACTGGTATATAGATGGTGGTATGTAATAGTGGTATATAGATGGTGGTATGTAATAGTGGTATATAGATGGTGGTATGTAATAGTGGTATATAGATGGTGGTGTGTAATATATAGATGGTGGTATGTAATAGTGGTATATAGATGTTAGATGGTATGTAATAGTGGTATATAGATGTTAGATGGTGGTATGTAATAGTGGTATATAGATGTTAGATGGTGGTATATAGATGGTGGGTATATAGATGGTGGTTTGTAATAGTGGTATATAGATGGTGGTGTGTAATAGTGGTATATAGATGGGGTATGTAATAGTGGTATATAGATGGTGGTGTGTAATAGTGGTATATAGATGGTGGTATGTAATAGTGGTATATAGATGGTGGTATGTAATAATGGTATATAGATGTTAGTAATGGTGGTATGTAATAGTGGTATATAGATGGTGGTATATAATAGTGGTATATAGATGGTAGTATGGTGGTATGTAATAGTGGTATATAGATGGTGGTGTATGTAATAGTGGTATATAGATGTTAGATGTAATAATGGTATATAGATGGTGGTATATAATAGTGGTATATAGATGGTGGTGTGTAATAGTGGTATATAGATGGGGGTATGTAATAGTGGTATATAGATGGTGGTATGTAATAGTGGTAGATAGATGGTGGTGTGTAATAGTGGTATATAGATGGTGGTATGTAATAGTGGTATATAGATGGTGGTGTGTAATAGTGGTATATAGATGTTGGTGTGTATGTATATAGATGGTGGTATGTAATAGTGGTATATAGATGGTGGTGTGTAATAGTGGTATATAGATGGTGGTGTGTAATAGTGGTATATAGATGGTGGTGTGTAATAGTGGTATATAGATGGTGGTGTGTAATAGTGGTATATAGATGGTGGTATGTAATAGTGGTATATAGATGGTGGTATGTAATAGTGGTATATAGATGGTGGTGTGTAATAGTGGTATATAGATGGTGGTATGTAATAGTGGTATATAGATGGTGGTATGTAATAGTGGTATATAGATGGTGGTATGTAATAGTGGTATATAGATGGTGTATGTAATAGTGATATAGATGTATGTGTAATAGTAGTATATAGATGGTGGTATATAATAGTGGTATATAGTGGTATATAGATGGTGGTGTGTAATAGTGGTATATAGATGGTGGTATGTAATAGTGGTATATAGATGGTGGTGTGTAATAGTGGTATATAGATGGTGGTATGTAATAGTGGTATATAGATGGTGGTATGTAATAGTGGTATATAGATGTTAGATGGTGGTGTGTAATAGTGGTATATAGATGTTAGATGGTGGTATGTAATAGTGGTATATAGATGTTAGATGGTGGTGTGTAATAGTGGTATATAGATGTTAGATGGTGGTATGTAATAGTGGTATATAGATGGTGGTGTGTAATAGTGGTATATAGATGGTGGTATATAGATGGTGGTATATAGATGGGGGTATGTAATAGTGGTATATAGATGGTGGTATGTAATAGTGGTATATAGATGGTGGTATGTAATAGTGGTATATAGATGGTGGTGTTAATAGATTAGATGGTGGTATGTAATAGTGGTATATAGATGGTGGTATGTAATAGTGGTATATAGTTGGTGGTATGTAATAGTGGTATGTAATAGTGGTATATAGATGGTGGTGTGTAATAGTGGTATATAGATGGTGGTATGTAATAGTGGTATATAGATGGTGGTGTGTAATAGTGGTATATAGATGGTGGTGTGTAATAGTGGTATATAGATGGTGGTGTGTAATAGTGGTATATAGATGGTGGTATGTAATAATTAGGTATATAGATGGTGGTGTGTAATAGTGGTATATAGATGGTGGTATGTAATAGTGGTATATAGATGGTGGTATGTAATAGTGGTATATAGATGGTGGTATGTAATAGTGGTATATAGATGGTGGTATGTAATAGTGGTATATAGATGGTGGTATGTAATAGTGGTATATAGATGGTGGTGTGTAATAGTGGTATATAGATGTTAGATGGTGGTATGTAATAGTGGTATATAGATGGTGGTATGTAATAGTGGTATATAGATGGTGGTATGTAATATAGATGGTGGTGTGTAATAGTGGTATATAGATGGGGGTATGTAATAGTGGTATATAGATGTTAGATGGTGGTATGTAATAGTGGTATATAGATGGTGGTATGTAATAGTGGTATATAGATGGGGGTATGTAATAGTGGTATATAGATGGGGGTATGTAATAGTGGTATATACATGGGGGTATGTAATAGTGGTATATACATGGGGGTATGTAATAGTGGTATATAGATGTTAGATGGTGGTATGTAATAGTGGTATATAGATGGTGTGTAATAGTGGTATATAGATGGTGGTATGTAATAGTGGTATATAGATGGTGGTGTGTAATAGTGGTATATAGATGGTGGTGTGTAATAGTGGTATATAGATGGTGGTATGTAATAGTGGTATATAGATGGTGGTATGTAATAGTGGTATATAGATGGGGGTATGTAATAGTGGTATATAGATGGTGGTGTGTAATAGTGGTATATACATGGGGGTATGTAATAGTGGTATATACATGGGGGTATGTAATAGTGGTATATACATGGGGGTATGTAATAGTGGTATATAGATGTTAGATGGTGGTATGTAATAGTGGTATATAGATGTTAGATGGTGGTATGTAATAGTGGTATATAGATGTTAGATGGTGGTATGTAATAGTGGTATATAGATGTTAGATGGTGGACTAGATGGACACAGTACCACACAACACAGCACAGTAGGTGGACACAGTACCACACAGCACAGTAGGTGGCGGCATGCACAAACAACGTGTGAATGCCATGATACCGAAGAAGAAGAAGCAGCAGCTCTGGCAAAGATGTTTATGACTAACCCAAGATAGACCACAGCCTGTTGTTTCCAATGGGGAAAAATTAGTCACAGTGGGCAGGCCATGCAAGGAGGGGCAGAGCCAAGAACGACGCAACGAGATCCTATTTGCTGGTTCTAGGAAATATTTGCATATTTCCGTTAGGGAACGCCTACTCTGTGAAGTGCGTGTGTGCAAAATCTCAATTTGCCCATGCGCTCCTTCGAAACAACGCAAATGTTTTTTTAAATGTTGGCAAAGGATAAGGTCTACAAAACTTAGTCCACTCTGTTCGTAACAGATTGACGTTTTGGGAACAGAAAACTGTATTGATAATCAATTGTTTCATCGATGAGAACATTTGCAGAATTTCGGCCAAAATCCAACTCTTTCCATCTTCTCCCACTACCGGCCACTGGGCTTCCTCTCACTACCCTATTTGGTAGTGAGAGGAAACCCCAAGCGGATGCTTCACATTTATACATCCGGTGAAATATCTGTCTCGTTCTATTTGTGGCTCTGCGAAAGGCAAGAACGACGAATACTATGCATCTGCAGAGAGGCATCACCGTAAATACTGTACGGACAATGCAGAAACCAGTTTGACTATAAATCAGCTTTGCTAAAACGCCCAATCAGGAAAAAGCTAAACCCGGAAGTAATTTATCCAGCTGTTGGTGTGTGTGTGTGTGTGAGAGAGAAACATAGAGAGAGAAACAAACAGAGAGAGAGGAGATGGTGGTTGTTTGTGGCTTTCTTTGGGATGAAAATAATACACCGTATAAAAATGTAACCGACGACATAAATCCACGTCTGGTCTCGAACAAGGAACATTGTGGTAAGAAGCGACAGATCACGTTAAGTTAGTTTGGCCAGTGAGCTTAGCTATGCTAACAGAATTGGCAGTGTTGTCACAGATACAAACATCGTATAAACATCTTTTGGTATTGTTATGCTAACCGGTTAGCTAGCTTTGATTTAGCTAGAAACAACTGTTGGTCAATTAGGGCAAAAATAACAACCGGTGTAACATGTTGTCAATGTTAACTAACGTTAATCACGACTCGTGAAGAGTGATGACTTTCTTCTTTGTTTGAATGGTTTGCTGTAGTTCATATTTGTAGCTGGGCTTAGCTACTGTATTTGACCATTTTAATCCGTTTAGACACCCGCTGTTGTGTGTCTGTCGCTCAAACAGATATGGCGAATGTTGTTGTGGGGAATAATCACGTTTCACACCATGAGTTACTAGTAACGTTAGCTACTAAAGAAACAATAATAAATATTCCTCAGAAAGTAGTTGATCAAATGAATTGCTAGTAGATCAGATATGACCGGTGTTCTTCTCGTAACACAGTAAATCAAAGAGACGATGTGGACTGGATCAGAACAATGTGGTATGTGTGAGTAGTCAGTGACAGGTTATGACTATCAGAGCATGTAACAGCCTGCTAGTCTAGGCTATTTAAAGAGTGTATGGGTGTGACCGTAGCCAGGCTTTGTAGACAACATACCAGACCGGAATATTAGGAGATGAGTGAGTTTCCTCAACTGCAGAGGAAGGTGGAACTTGACTGAATGATACCCGATACTACATCCACGGTTGTGCTGTTTCTCTACTCTTTGTTGTGTGGACAGCTGCACCTAGACATGACAGCATCCTAAAAGGCTCCCCATTCCCTTTTATAGTGTCATTTGGGACGCACCCTATGTTATTCAGGGCAAAGCTCATTGTGACTGTTGGTGTCTAAATGCTCAGCCTAGTTAACATTAAACCTGGCCTGGACCACATTATACACAAATGACACATTTGGCCTTTAGACTCAAGTAGTTTAATGTGTTTGTACATCCAGACAGGGGTGTGGGAGAAAGCTACATAGACACATGTGTGTTTGTGTCCCCATCAGGGAAATATGCTCTTGTGGAAGGCATAGACGCCAGTGTGCAGATCTGGGTTGCATCTGTGGTAATACACACACATACACACACACACTTGGCACTCCACCACCTCACATTGCTGACACACTTCTGTGGCTCGTGGTCTAACATGGTGTGTGTCTGCGCAGGTATTTGGGCCTGGATGAGGTCTTGTAGCCAACCATGTTCCCCTGCTCCACCACAACACAGTAGACCAGAGGAGAGTAGACAGACAGTAGAATTCAATGTCATTGTGAAGAGGTCAAGGTCATTGTGAAGAGGACAAGGTCATTGTGAAGAGGACACTGTGAAGAGGACACTGTGAGGTGAGTTACATATGGTTAGTGTGTTGTGGAGATGGCTATTAGACCTAGTTTAAATACTACTAGTTCTACACACCATACAGACAGAGGCCAGGGCTTCCTGTAAGGCCAGGGCTTCCTGTAAGGCCAGGGCTTCCTGTAAGGCCAGGGCTTCCTGTAAGGCCAGGGCTTCCTGTAAGGCCAGGGCTTCCTGTAAGGCCAGGGCTTCCTGTAAGGCCAGGGCTTCCTGTAAGGCCAGGGCTTCCTGTAGGCTAGGGCTTCCTGTAGGCTAGGGCTTCCTGTAGGCCAGGGCTTCCTGTAGGCCAGGGCTTCCTGTAGGCCAGGGCTTCCTGTAGGCTAGGGCTTCCTGTAGCCCAGGTCTGGTGTCTGTCTACTACAGTTATGTTGAGGGTAACCTGTAGCCCAGGTCTGGTGTCTACTACAGTTATGTTGAGGGTAACCTGTAGCCCAGGTCTGGTGTCTACTACAGTTATGTAGGGGATAACCTGTAGCCCAGGTCTGGTGTCTACTACAGTTATGTAGGGGGTAACCTGTAGCCCAGGTCTGGTGTCTGTCTACTACAGTTATGTAGGGGGTAACCTGTAGCCCAGGTCTGGTGTCTGTCTACTACAGTTATGTAGGGGGTAACCTGCAGCCCAGGTCTGGTGTCTGTCTACTACAGTTATGTAGGGGGTAACCTGTAGCCCAGGTCTGGTGTCTGTCTACTACAGTTATGTAGGGGGTAACCTGTAGCCCAGGTCTGGTGTCTGTCTACTACAGTTATGTAGGGGGTAACCTGTAGCCCAGGTCTGGTGTCTGTCTACTACAGTTATGTAGGGGTAACCTGTAGCCCAGGTCTGGTGTCTGTCTACTACAGTTATGTAGGGGGTAACCTGTAGCCCAGGTCTGGTGTCTGTCTACTACAGTTATGTAGGGGGTAACCTGTAGCCCAGGTCTGGTGTCTACTACAGTTATGTAGGGGGTAACCTGTAGCCCAGGTCTGGTGTCTACTACAGTTATGTAGGGGGTAACCTGTAGCCCAGGTCTGGTGTCTGTCTACTACAGTTATGTAGGGGGTAACCTGTAGCCCAGGTCTGGTGTCTACTACAGTTATGTAGGGGGTAACCTGCTGCGCAGATTATTTGGTGTTGGTATTTATCAGGATCCCCATTAGCCACTGCAAAAGCATCAGTTACTCTTCAAGGATCCACATGAAACATGACATGATGCATAGTACAGAACATTATTAGTTGAGGACTGAAATACATACATTTAAAACATCACACAGTCTACATGTTAGCACACACACACACACACAATATCTAGGTCTAATACATAACACAGTGTAAATATGTATGAAATGGGACTGTGAAGAGACACGGCCCTATGTGCAGTAAGGTGTTATTTTATCTGGTACCCTGAGTTACCTGGGTTACCTGGGTTACCAGAGAGTTCCATGTAGTCATGGCTCGATTTAATACGGTGTGTTTCCCCGGCCTCTGTTCTGGACCCGGGGACTGTGAAGAGACCTCTGGTTGAATGTCTTGTACCCGATGAGTGTCTGAACTGTGAAGAGACCTCTGGTTGAATGTCTTGTACCCGATGAGTGTCTGAACTGTGAAGAGACCTCTGGTTGAATGTCTTGTACCCGATGAGTGTCTGAACTGTGAAGAGACCTCTGGTTGAATGTCTTGTACCTGATGAGTGTCTGAACTGTGAAGAGACCTCTGGTTGAATGTCTTGTACCCGATGAGTGTCTGAACTGTGAAGAGACCTCTGGTTGAATGTCTTGTACCCGATGAGTGTCTGGACTGTGAAGAGACCTCTGGTTGAATGTCTTGTACCTGATGAGTGTCTGGACTGTGAAGAGACCTCTGGTTGAATGTCTTGTACCCGATGAGTGTCTGAACTGTGAAGAGACCTCTGGTTGAATGTCTTGTACCCGATGAGTGCTGTACTAGGGGTGATGCTCTGACGAGGTCAGATACCTAGGCTGTACTAGGGGCGACGCTCTGATCGAGGTCAGATACCTAGACTGTACTAGGGGTGATGCTCTGACGAGGGTCAGATACCTAGGCTGTACTAGGGGCGATGCTCTGAGGTCAGATACCTAGGCTTTACTAGAGGTGATCCTCTGACGAGGTCAGATACCTAGGCTGTACTAGGGGCGATGCTCTGACGAGGTCAGATACCTAGGCTGTACTAGGGGTGATGCTCTGACGAGGTCAGATACTAGGCTGTACTAGGGCGATGCTCTGACGGTCAGATACCTAGGCTGTACTAGGGATGATGCTCTGACGAGGTCAGATACCTAGGCTGTACTAGGGGCGATGCTCTGACGAGGTCAGATACCTAGGCTGTACTAGGGATGATGCTCTGACGAGGTCAGATACCTAGGCTGTACTAGGGATGATCCTCTGACGAGGTCAGATACCTAGGCTTTACTAGGGGTGATGCTCTGACGAGGTCAGATACCTAGGCTGTACTAGGGGCGATGCTTTGACGAGGTCAGATACCTAGGCTGTACTAGGGATGATGCTCTGACGAGGTCAGATACCTAGGCTGTACTGGCGGCGATGCTCTGACGAGGTCAGATACCTAGGCTGTACTAGGGGTGATGCTCTGACGAGGTCAGATACCTAGGCTGTACTAGAGGTGATGCTCTGACGAGGTCAGATACCTAGGCTGTACTAGGGACGATGCTCTGACGAGGTCAGATACCTAGGCTGTACTAGGGATGATCCTCTGACGAGGTCAGATACCTAGGCTGTACTAGGGGCGACGCTCTGACGAGGTCAGATACCTAGGCTGTACTAGGGGTGATGCTCTGACGAGGTCAGATACCTAGGCTGTACTAGGGGTGATGCTCTGACGAGGTCAGATACCTAGGCTGTACTAGGGGCGATGCTCTGATGAGGTCAGATACCTAGGCTGTACTGGCGGCGATGCGCTGACGAGGTCAGATACCTAGGCTGTACTAGAGGTGATGCTCTGATGAGGTCAGATACCTAGGCTGTACTAGGGGTGATGCTCTGACGAGGTCAGATACCTAGGCTGTACTAGGGGCGATGCTCTGATGAGGTCAGATACCTAGGCTGTACTGGCGGCGATGCTCTGACGAGGTCAGATACCTAGGCTGTACTAGAGGTGATGCTCTGATGAGGTCAGATACCTAGGCTGTACTAGGGGCGACGCTCTGACGAGGTCAGATACTGTGGTGACCTGCACTGACACTAGGCTAGTTGTTGTTGTGGTGACCTGTACTGACACTGGGCTAGTTGTTGTTGTGGTGACCTGCACTGACACTAGGCTAGTTGTTGTTGTGGTGACCTGCACTGACACTAGGCTAGTTGTGGTGACCTGTACTGACACTAGGCTAGTTGTTGTTGTGGTGACCTGTACTGACACTAGGCTAGTTGTTGTTGTGGTGACCTGCACTGACACTAGGCTAGTTGTTGCTGTGGTGACCTGCACTGACACTGGGCTAGTTGTTGCTGTGGTGACCTGCACTGACACTGGGCTAGTTGTTGCTGTGGTGACCTGCACTGACACTGGGCTAGTTGTTGCTGTGGTGACCTGCACTGACACTGGGCTAGTTGTTGCTGTGGTGACCTGCACGGACACTAGGCTAGTTGTTGTTGTGGTGACCTGCACTGACACTAGGCTAGTTGTTGTTGTGGTGACCTGCACTGACACTAGGCTAGTTGTTGCTGTGGTGACCTGTACTGACACTAGGCTAGTTGTTGTTGTGGTGACCTGCACTGACACTAGGCTAGTTGTCGTTGTGGTGACCTGCACTGACACTAGGCTAGTTGTCGTTGTGGTGACCTGCACTGACACTAGGCTAGTTGTTGCTGTGGTGACCTGCACTGACACTAGGCTAGTTGTTGCTGTGGTGACCTGCACTGACACTAGGCTAGTTGTTGCTGTGGTGACCTGCACTGACACTGGGCTAGTTGTTGTTGTGGTGACCTGCACTGACACTAGGCTAGTTGTTGCTGTGGTGACCTGCACTGACACTGGGCTAGTTGTTGTTGTGGTGACCTGCACTGACACTGGGCCTAGTTGTTGTTGTGGTGACCTGCACTGACACTAGGCTAGTTGTTGTTGTGGTGACCTGCACTGACACTAGGCTAGTTGTTGTTGTGGTGACCTGCACTGACACTAGGCTAGTTGTGGTGACCTGTACTGACACTAGGCTAGTTGTTGTTGTGGTGACCTGTACTGACACTAGGCTAGTTGTTGTTGTGGTGACCTGCACTGACACTAGGCTAGTTGTTGCTGTGGTGACCTGCACTGACACTGGGCTAGTTGTTGCTGTGGTGACCTGCACTGACACTGGGCTAGTTGTTGCTGTGGTGACCTGCACTGACACTGGGCTAGTTGTTGCTGTGGTGACCTGCACTGACACTGGGCTAGTTGTTGCTGTGGTGACCTGCACGGACACTAGGCTAGTTGTTGTTGTGGTGACCTGCACTGACACTAGGCTAGTTGTTGTTGTGGTGACCTGCACTGACACTAGGCTAGTTGTTGCTGTGGTGACCTGTACTGACACTAGGCTAGTTGTTGTTGTGGTGACCTGCACTGACACTAGGCTAGTTGTCGTTGTGGTGACCTGCACTGACACTAGGCTAGTTGTTGTTGTGGTGACCTGCACTGACACTAGGCTAGTTGTTGCTGTGGTGACCTGCACTGACACTAGGCTAGTTGTTGCTGTGGTGACCTGCACTGACACTAGGCTAGTTGTTGCTGTAGTGACCTGCACTGACACTAGGCTAGTTGTTGCTGTGGTGACCTGCACTGACACTAGGCTAGTTGTTGCTTTGGTGACCTGCACTGACACTGGGCTAGTTGTTGCTGTGGTGACCTGCACTGACACTAGGCTAGTTGTTGCTGTGGTGACCTGCACTGACACTAGGCTAGTTGTTGC
The DNA here is from genome assembly GCF_034236695.1 of Oncorhynchus nerka. NCBI lineage: Eukaryota > Metazoa > Chordata > Actinopteri > Salmoniformes > Salmonidae > Oncorhynchus > Oncorhynchus nerka. The sequence continues at coordinate 32,059 of NW_027040447.1, forward strand.
TGTGGTGACCTGCACTGACACTAGGCTAGTTGTTGCTGTGGTGACCTGCACTGACACTGGGCTAGTTGTTGCTGTGGTGACCTGCACTGACACTAGGCTAGGCCTATATATGCTGTCATTGTTCTGAAACATAACTTACCGTGTACAATTGTCCAGACAGCACTTTCACACCCCCATTAAAAATAGCTTTTCTGGGGTTTAAAATCATTATCTTGACATTCAAAACCCCTGTAATACACAATATGTGATGGAGCGACACACTAGGGGTCATGCTGAAAGTCCTGAGACACTTAGATTCCTGGTCTATTCCTGTGTGGTAGTGATGGTACCAGGTGTCAGGTTGATGCTTGGTTCTATTCCTGTGTTGTAGTGATGGTACCAGGTTGATTCCTGGTTCTATTCCTGTGTGGTAGTGATGGTACCAGGTGTCAGGTTGATGCTTGGTTCTATTCCTGTGTTGTAGTGATGGTACCAGGTTGATTCCTGGTTCTATTCCTGTGTTGTAGTGATGGTACCAGGTACCAGGTTGATTCCTGGTCTTCTATTCCTGTGTTGTAGTGATGGTACCAGGTTGATTCTTGGTCTATTCCTGTGTTGTAGTGATGGTACCAGGTTGATTCCTGGTTCTATTCCTGTGTTGTAGTGATGGTACCAGGTACCAGGTTGATTCCTGGTCTATTCCTGTGTTGTAGTGATGGTACCAGGCTGATGCTTGGTTCTATTCCTGTGTGGTAGTGATGGTACCAGGTGTCAGGTTGATTCTTGCTTCTATTCCTGTGTTGTAGTGATGGTATCAGGTTGATTCCTGGTTCTATTCCTGTGTGGTAGTGATGGTACCAGGTGTCAGGTTGATGCTTGGTTCTATTCCTATGTTGTAGTGATGGTACCAGGTTGATTCCTGGTTCTATTCCTGTGTTGTAGTGATGGTACCAGGTACCAGGTTGATTCCTGGTCTTCTATTCCTGTGTTGTAGTGATGGTACCAGGTTGATTCTTGGTCTATTCCTGTGTTGTAGTGATGGTACCAGGTTGATTCCTGGTTCTATTCCTGTGTTGTAGTGATGGTACCAGGTACCAGGTTGATTCCTGGTTCTATTCCTGTGTGGTAGTGATGGTACCAGGTTGATTCCTGGTCTATTCCTGTGTTGTAGTGATGGTACCAGGCTAATGCTTGGTTCTATTCCTGTGTGGTAGTGATGGTACCAGGTGTCAGGTTGATTCTTGCTTCTATTCCTGTGTTGTAGTGATGGTATCAGGTTGATTCCTGGTTCTATTCCTGTGTGGTAGTGATGGTACCAGGTTGATTCCTGGTTCTATTCCTGTGTTGTAGTGATGGTACCAGGTACCAGGTTGATTCCTGGTTCTATTTCTGTGTTGTAGTGATGGTACCAGGTTGATTCCTGGTCTATTCCTGTGTTGTAGTGATGGTACCAGGTTTCAGGTTGATTCCTGGTTCTATTCCTGTGTTGTAGTGATGGTACCAGGTTGATTCCTGGTCTATTCCTGTGTTGTAGTGATGGTACCAGGTTTCAGGTTGATTCCTGGTTCTATTCCTGTGTGGTAGTGATGGTACCAGGTACCAGGTTGATTCCTGGTTCTATTCCTGTGTGGTAGTGATGGTACCAGGTGTCAGGTTGATGCTTGGTTCTATTCCTGTGTTGTAGTGATGGTACCAGGTTTATTCCTGGGTCTATTCCTGTGTTGTAGTGATTGTACCAGGTGTCAGGTTGATGCTTGGTTCTGTTCCTGTGTGGTAGTGATGGTACCAGGTGGCAGGTTGATTCTTGGTTCTATTCCTGTGTTGTAGTGATGGTACCAGGTACCAGGTTGATTCCTGGTTCTATTCCTGTGTGGTAGTGATGGTACCAGGTGTGATACGTGGTTCTATTCCTGTGTTGTAGTGATGGTACCAGGTGTGATACATGGTTCTATTCCTGTGTGGTAGTGATGGTACCAGGTTGATTCTTGGTTCTATTCATGTGTGGTAGTGATGGGTACCAGGTTGATTCTTGGTTCTATTCCTGTGTTGTAGTGATGGTACCAGGTTGATTCTTGGTTCTATTCATGTGTGGTAGTGATGGTACCAGGTTGATTCCTGGTCTATTCCTGTGTTGTAGTGATGGTACCAGGTACCAGGTTGATTCCTGGTTCTATTCCTGTGTGGTAGTGATGGTACCAGGTGTGATACGTGGTTCTATTCCTGTGTTGTAGTGATGGTACCAGGTGTGATACATGGTTCTATTCCTGTGTGGTAGTGATGGGTACCAGGTTGATTCTTGGTTCTATTCCTGTGTTGTAGTGATGGTACCAGGTTGATTCTTGGTTCTATTCATGTGTGGTAGTGATGGTACCAGGTTGATTCCTGGTTCTATTCCTGTGTTGTAGTGATGGTACCAGGTACCAGGTTGATTCCTGGTTCTATTCCTGTGTGGTAGTGATGGTACCAGGTGTGATACGTGGTTCTATTCCTGTGTTGTAGTGATGGTACCAGGTGTGATACATGGTTCTATTCCTGTGTGGTAGTGATGGTACCAGGTGTGATACGTGGTTCTATTCCTGTGTGGTAGTGATGGTACCAGGTGTGATACGTGGTTCTATTCCTGTGTTGTAGTGATGGTACCAGGTGTGATACGTGGTTCTATTCCTGTGTGGTAGTGATGGTACCAGGTGTGATACGTGGTTCTATTCCTGTGTAGTAGTGATGGTACCAGGTGTGATACGTGGTTCTATTCCTGTGTTGTAGTGATGGTACCAGGTTGATGCTTGGTTCTATTCCTGTGTGGTAGTGATGGTACCAGGTTGATTCTTGGTTCTATTCCTGTTTTGTAGTGATGGTACCAGGTTGATTCTTGGTTCTATTCCTGTGTGGTAGTAATGGGTACCAGGTACCAGGTTGATTCTTGGTTCTATTTTATCTGCTTTACAGATTCATATTATCAACATGGGCATTACAGTAGTGTGTTATTGCCTTTTCAGAATATTTTGTATTGGAGTGGGACTGTCTCTGTTAGGGAGAACATCTGGTATTGGAGTGGGACTGTCTCTGTTAGGGAGAATGTCTGGTATTGGAGTGGGACTGTCTCTGTTAGGGAGAACATCTGGTATTGGAGTGGGACTGTCTCTGTTAGGGAGAATGTCTGGTATTGGAGTGGGACTGTCTCTGTTAGGGAGAATGTCTGGTATTGGAGTGGGACTGTCTCTGTTAGGGAGAAAGTCTGGTATTGGAGTGGGACTGTCTCTGTTAGGGAGAACATCTGGTATTGGAGTGGGACTGTCTCTGTTAGGGAGAACATCTGGTATTGGAGTGGGACTGTCTCTGTTAGGGAGAATGTCTGGTATTGGAGTGGGACTGTCTCTGTTAGGGAGAACATCTGGTATTGGAGTGGGACTGTCTCTGTTAGGGAGAAAGTCTGGTATTGGAGTGGGACTGTCTCTGTTAGGGAGAACATCTGGTATTGGAGTGGGACTGTCTCTGTTAGGGAGAACATCTGGTATTGGAGTGGGACTGTCTCTGTTAGGGAGAATGTCTGGTATTGGAGTGGGACTGTCTCTGTTAGGGAGAACGTCTGGTATTGGAGTGGGACTGTCTCTGTTAGGGAGAACATCTGGTATTGGAGTGGGACTGTCTCTGTTAGGGAGAATGTCTGGTATTGGAGTGGGACTGTCTCTGTTAGGGAGAACATCTGGTATTGGAGTGGGACTGTCTCTGTTAGGGAGAACATCTGGTATTGGAGTGGGACTGTCTCTGTTAGGGAGAACATCTGGTATTGGAGTGGGACTGTCTCTGTTAGGGAGAACATCTGGTATTGGAGTGGGACTGTCTCTGTTAGGGAGAACATCTGGTATTGGAGTGGGACTGTCTCTGTTAGGGAGAACATCTGGTATTGGAGTGGGACTGTCTCTGTTAGGGAGAACATCTGGTATTGGGTGGGACTGTCTCTGTTAGGGAGAACATCTGGTATTGGAGTGGGACTGTCTCTGTTAGGGAGAACATCTGGTATTGGAGTGGGACTGTCTCTGTTAGGGAGAACATCTGGTATTGGAGTGGGACTGTCTCTGTTAGGGAGAATGTCTGGTATTGGAGTGGGACTGTCTCTGTTAGGGAGAACATCTGGTATTGGAGTGGGACTGTCTCTGTTAGGGAGAAAGTCTGGTATTGGAGTGGGACTGTCTCTGTTAGGGAGAACATCTGGTATTGGAGTGGGACTGTCTCTGTTAGGGAGAATGTCTGGTATTGGAGTGGGACTGTCTCTGTTAGGGAGAACATCTGGTATTGGAGTGGGACTGTCTCTGTTAGGGAGAACATCTGGTATTGGAGTGGGACTGTCTCTGTTAGGGAGAACATCTGGTATTGGAGTGGGACTGTCTCTGTTAGGGAGAACATCTGGTATTGGAGTGGGACTGTCTCTGTTAGGGAGAATGTCTGGTATTGGAGTGGGACTGTCTCTGTTAGGGAGAACATCTGGTATTGGAGTGGGACTGTCTCTGTTAGGGAGAAAGTCTGGTATTGGAGTGGGACTGTCTCTGTTAGGGAGAACATCTGGTATTGGAGTGGGACTGTCTCTGTTAGGGAGAATGTCTGGTATTGGAGTGGGACTGTCTCTGTTAGGGAGAACATCTGGTATTGGAGTGGGACTGTCTCTGTTAGGGAGAACATCTGGTATTGGAGTGGGACTGTCTCTGTTAGGGAGAACATCTGGTATTGGAGTGGGACTGTCTCTGTTAGGGAGAATGTCTCACTCTGATTGCTAACGTTGCTGTACGGGTGAGAGAGACCCAGTTAGTGGTGACTAAGAAGCTGGGTCTCCTGGCTGGCTGGTTGTTCAGGGACTGTTAGTGGTGACTAAGAAGCTGGTTCTCCTGGCTGGCTGGTTGTTCAGGGACTGTTAGTGGTGACTAAGAAGCTGGGTCTCCTGGCTGGCTGGTTGTTCAGGGACTGTTAGTGGTGACTAAGAAGCTGGTTCTCCTGGCTGGCTGGTTGTTCAGGGACTGTTAGTGGTGACTAAGAAGCTGGGTCTCCTGGCTGGCTGGTTGTTCAGGGACTGTTAGTGGTGACTAAGAAGCTGGGTCTCCTGGCTGTCTGGTTGTTCAGGGACTGTTAGTGGTGACTAAGAAGCTGGGTCTCCTGGCTGGCTGGTTGTTCAGGGACTGTTAGTGGTGACTAAGAAGCTGGGTCTCCTGGCTGGCTGGTTGTTCAGGGACTGTTAGTGGTGACTAAGAAGCTGGGTCTCCTGGCTGGCTGGTTGTTCAGGGACTGTTCCACAGTCTGACCCATTTAGACAGGAGACAGACGCACAGAGCTGTGGTCCACAAGAGACTGGGGTGGAAGGATACAGGGAGAGGAAGGCAGTAGGGCTGGGAACTGATGGACATAATGCTTTATAGCCTCTAGACTGATGGACATAATGCTTTATAGCCTCTACACTGGACATAATGCTTTACAGCCTCTAGACTGATGGACATAATGCTTTATAGCCTCTAGACTGATGGACATAATGCTTTATAGCCTCTAGACTGATGGACATAATGCTTTATAGCCTCTACACTGATGGACATAATGCTTTATAGCCTCTACACTGATGGACATAATGCTTTATAGCCTCTAGACTGATGGACATAATGCTTTATAGCCTCTAGACTGATGGACATAATGCTTTATAGCCTCTAGACTGATGGACATAATGCTTTATAGCCTCTAGACTGATGGACATAATGCCTTATAGCCTCTAGACTGATGCACATAATGCTTTATAGCCTCTAGACTGATGGACATAATGCTTTATAGCCTCTACACTGGACATAATGCTTTATAGCCTCTAGACTGATGGACATAATGCTTTATAGCCTCTAGACTGATGGACATAATGCTTTATAGCCTCTAGACTGATGGACATAATTCTTTATAGCCTCTAGACTGATGGACATAATGCTTTATAGCCTCTAGACTGATGGACATAATGCCTTATAGCCTCTAGACTGATGCACATAATGCTTTATAGCCTCTAGACTGATGGACATAATGCTTTATAGCCTCTACACTGGACATAATGCTTTATAGCCTCTAGACTGATGGACATAATGCTTTATAGCCTCTGACTGATGGACATAATGCTTTATAGCCTCTAGACCAGGGGTCCCCAAACTTTTTCCTGTGAGGGCCACATAACTTTTCCCTTCTCTGATGGGGGGCCGGTGTCAGTTTGTAACAGAAAAAGTGTGACGATCGTAGGGGAGCTTAAAAAATTTATTGTTTTCCAGAAAGCCACACATAACCAAATAACCCTTTCCGGGTTCTTTACAGAAAAAAAGTCAGGAAACAAATAATAACACTATTAATGAAATAAATAATAACTAAATAACCCTCTCTGAGTTCTTCACAGAAAAAACAGGAAATAAATAATAACTAAATAACTCTCTCTGGGTTCTTCATAGAAAAAAAAGCCATGGAACATTAACTTTCTGTCGTGCCATGCACAATCTTAACAGATAAAAGTTCAGCTCAGTTGCCAGAGCAGAATCTCTCTGACACATATGAGCAGTCTCTTAAAGTTCTTGTGTTCCTTCCTTATAATCCTTTTGTAGGTTCCAGTAGGCTTGTAGACACCGCTGTTTGCAGCTCTCTCTCATCAACTTCCCTGTGAAAACCACAAAAGAAGCAGGTTGAGAAACTGAACTAAGTGATACAGCACCTACACAGCACAATACATTTCACTACCAGTATGGTTGTAAAGATGGATTTTATCCCAGTAGATTTTATTATGATTATATTTGTTTATGCTCAGAATGACTCATTCAAGTCAGAAAAGTGAGCTTACCTATGTATGTTCATCAGTGTGAACTGTGGGCCTGCATCTGGCTGGTGAGAAGTTGAATATCAGGTTCCATTCTAGTTACAGCCAGTCTCAAGCACTGATGCAAATGTTCATCTGTCAATCTTGATCTCATCGGGGTTTTCAGCAGTTTCATGCGAGAAAAGGTTTTCTCGCAGATATACGTGCTGCCAAAAACTGTGGACATTTTCATTGCTGTGTTTTTTGATGTTTGGATATGTGTCGTTTGGGAGGGCGGCATAGAAGTCAATGAGACTGTTGGGCTTGAATGCGTCTTTCAGAACATCACAGTTCTGTAACTCAGCCAACTCAAACTGATATGAAGGCTGGGCTTCATCAATGTCGGCAACAAAGGGGTTCTGAAAAAGACGGATTTCTTTTGCATGAACATATAGTTCACTGAATCGCACACCGAACTCCGCCTTCAGCATTTCCAGTGCTTCCACGCACTTTTCAGCTGGGAACGGGACCGCTGGGTTCTCTGTCGACAGGTTTTGGGTAGCAGGAAGATGGACGAAGTTGCGCTTTTTCACTTGTTCCAAAAGCAGCGCTAATTTCACCTCAAATGCTTTTATGTGTGAATACATGTCGCAAATGAGTTTCCCCTCGCCTTGTAGCTGCAAGTTAAGGCTGTTAAGTATTTCTGTCACGTCTGTTAAAAATGCGAGGTGCCATTTCCATTCTGGGTCGATCAGCTCTGGGACCGTTTTGTCTTTTAAATGAAGAAATGCGTTAATTTCGGGTAGCAGCTCGTAAAAACGCCTCAAAACTCTGCCCCGGCTTCGGACCTCTGTGTAGTACAGCACATCTCCGTGCGTAGACTCCAGTTCAGACAGGAATTCTTGGAACTGCCTGTGTTTAAGTCCCTTTGCTCTGATGAAGTTTATGCACGACACCACAACCTTCATTACAGAATCCCACTTCAACACTTTGCAGCACAGTGCTTGCTGGTGAATTAGGCAGTGGACTCGTAGCGGGCGGTGAGACCCCTTTTTCCAACCCCCGGTTCATGCGTCCTATTAGACCGCGAGTTTCGCCCACCATGCTAGGAGCCCCGTCAGTCGTGATGCTAGCTAGCTTTGACCAGTCCAGGTCCAACTTCTCCATGGTTTGGCACACTTTGTCAAAAATATCCTCTCCCGTTGTAGTCCCTTTGAGACTTTGGAGGGCTGCCAGCTCCTCGCATATCTCAAAGTTTGCGCTAACTCCACGAATAAAAATGAGCAGTTGCGCTGTGTCTTGCACGTCCGTGCTCTCATCCAGTGCTAATGAAAAAAAGTCAAATTCTTTCGTCTTCTGCTGCAGCTGGGCATATACATTACTCCCGATTTCTTCAACGCGTCTGGTGATTGTACTCGCCGACAGACTTACGGCATTAAATGCATCTTTCTTCTCGGGACACACCTCCTCCGCGACAGCATCCATACATTTCTTAACAAACTCTCCGTCAGTGAAAGGCTTACCGCTTCTTGCTATCAGTTTAGCAACCCGAAAGCTGGCCCGAACGGATGTCTGGTACAGCTGAGCTTGGCGTACAAATGTATTCTGCTGAGATAGTAGTCCACTTTTTAGCTTTGAGAGTTTGTCTGCTCGTATTTGGCCTTGCAAGCTATCGTACTTGTCTTTGTGACGGGATTCATAGTGTCGGCGAAGATTGTATTCTTTGAATACCGCCACCGTCTCTTGACAGATGAGACAAACAGCCTTTTCTTTGCATTGAACAAAAAAAAAATTGTTTGTCCACTGCAGGTTAAATACCCTGCATTCTGAATCAATTTTTCTCTTACCTAACCTTTTCGCCATTATTCCGTTCTCTCTTTGACAGGGCCGGGCCTAGGATTTTTTTTCTGGAGGCCAAATAGGAAAAAAATTCGATAGCGTCTCTGGTATTGTTCAGAGGGCCGGGCCAAATGTGCTGACGGGCCGTATCCTGCCCGCGGGCCGTAGTTTGGTGACCACTGCTCTAGACTGATGGACATAATGCTTTATAGCCTCTAGACTGATGGACATAATGCTTTATAGCCTCTAGACTGATGGACATAATGCTTTATAGCCTCTAGACTGATGGACATAATGCTGTATAGCCTCTAGACTGATGGACATAATGCTTTATAGCCTCTAGACTGATGGACATAATGCTTTATAGCCTCTAGACTGATGGACATAATGCTTTATAGCCTCTAGACTGATGGACATAATGCTTTATAGCCTCTACACTGATGGACATAATGCTTTATAGCCTCTAGACTGATGGACATAATGCTTTATAGCCTCTAGACTGATGGACATAATGCTTTATAGCCTCTAGACTGATGGACATAATGCTTTATAGCCTCTAGACTGATGGACATAATGCTTTATAGCCTCTAGACTGATGGACATAATGCGATGACCCTTACTGTCAGGCAGTAAGCAGGTGCTGGTCAGCAGAACCAGGCAGCAGGTGCTGGTCAGTGGAACCAGGCAGCAGACAGTAAGCAGGTGCTGGTCAGCAGAACCAGGCAGTAAGCAGGCGCTGGTCAGTGGAACCAGGCAGCAGACAGTAAGCAGGCGCTGGTCAGCAGAACCAGGCAGCAGGTGCTGGTCAGTGGAACCAGGCAGCAGACAGTAAGCAGGTGCTGGTCAGCAGAACCAGGCAGTAAGCAGGTGCTGGTCAGTGGAACCAGGCAGCAGACAGTAAGAAGGTGCTGGTCAGTGGAACCAGGCAGCAGGTGCTGGTCAGTGGAACCAGGCAGCAGACAGTAAGCAGGTGCTGGTCAGCGGAACCAGGCAGTAAGCAGGCGCTGGTCAGTGGAACCAGGCAGTAAGCAGGCGCTGGTCAGTGGAACCAGGCAGCAGACAGTAAGCAGGCGCTGGTCAGTGGAACCAGGCAGCAGACAGTAAGCAGGCGCTGGTCAGTGGAACCAGGCAGCAGACAGTAAGCAGGTGCTGGTCAGTGGAACCAGGCAGCAGGTGCTGGTCAGTGGAACCAGGCAGCAGACAGTAAGCAGGTGCTGGTCAGCGGAACCAGGCAGTAAGCAGGCGCTGGTCAGTGGAACCAGGCAGCAGGCGGTGGTGGTCAGTGGAACCAGGCAGCAGACAGTAAGCAGGTGCTGGTCAGTGGAACCAGGCAGCAGGTGCTGGTCAGCAGAACCAGGCAACAGGTGCTGGTCAGCGGAACCAGGCAGCAGACAGTAAGCAGGTTCTGGTCAGCAGAACCAGGCAGCAGACAGTAAGCAGGTGCTGGTCAGTGGAACCAGGCAGCAGGCGCTGGTCAGTGGAACCAGGCTGCAGACAGTAAGCAGGCGCTGGTAAGTGGAACCAGGCAGCAGGCGCTGGTCAGTGGAACCAGGCAGCAGGCGCTGGTCAGTGGAACCAGGCAGCAGGCGCTGGTCAGTTGAACCAGGCAGCAGGCGCTGGTCAGTTGAACCAGGCAGCAGGCGCTGGTCAGCAGAACCAGGCAGCAGGCGCTGGTCAGTGGAACCAGGCAGCAGGTGCTGGTCAGTGGAACCAGGCAGCAGGCGCTGGTCAGTGGAACCAGGCAGCAGGCGCTGGTCAGTGGAACCAGGCAGCAGGCGCTGGTCAGTGGAACCAGGCAGCAAGTGCTGGTCAGTGGAACCAGGCAGCAGGTGCTGGTCAGTGGAACCAGGCAGCAGGCGCTGGTCAGTGGAACCAGGCAGCAGGCGCTGGTCAGTGGAACCAGGCAGCAGACAGTAAGCAGGCGCTGGTCAGTGGAACCAGGCAGCAGGTGCTGGTCAGTGGAACCAGGCAGCAGGCGCTGGTCAGTGGAACCAGACAGTAAGCAGGCAGCAGGTGCTGGTCAGCAGAACCAGGCAGCAGGTGCTGGTCAGCGGAACCAGGCAGCAGGTGCTGGTCAGCGGAACCAGGCAGCAGGTGCTGGTCAGTGGAACCAGGCAGCAGGTGCTGGTCAGCAGAACCAGGCAGCAGACAGTAAGCAGGTGCTGGTCAGCGGAACCAGGCAGCAGGTGCTGGTCAGTGGAACCAGGCAGCAGACAGTAAGCAGGTGCTGGTCAGCAGAACCAGGCAGCAGACAGTAAGCAGGTGCTGGTCAGTGGAACCAGGCAGCAGGTGCTGGTCAGCAGAACCAGGCAGCAGACAGTAAGCAGGTGCTGGTCAGCAGAACCAGGCAGCAGACAGTAAGCAGGTGCTGGTCAGTGGAACCAGGCAGCAGGTGCTGGTCAGTGGAACCAGGCAGTAAGCAGGCGCTGGTCAGTGGAACCAGGCAGCAGACAGTAAGCAGGCGCTGGTCAGTGGAACCAGGCAGCAGGCGCTGGTCAGCAGAACCAGGCAGCAGGCAGTAAGCAGGCGCTGGTCAGCAGAACCAGGCAGCAGGTGCTGGTCAGTGGAACCAGGCAGCAGGTGCTGGTCAGCGGAACCAGGCAGCAGGTGCTGGTCAGCAGAACCAGGCAGTAGGTGCTGGTCAGTGGAACCAGACAGTAGGTGCTGGTCAGTGGAACCAGACAGCAGGTGCTGGTCAGTGGAACCAGGCAGCAGGCGCTGGTCAGTGGAACCAGGCAGCAGGCGCTGGTCAGCGGAACCAGGCAGCAGGTGCTGGTCAGCAGAACCAGGCAGCAGACAGTAAGCAGGTGCTGGTCAGCGGAACCAGGCAGCAGGTGCTGGTCAGTGGAACCAGGCAGCAGGTGCTGGTCAGCAGAACCAGGCAGCAGACAGTAAGCAGGTGCTGGTCAGCAGAACCAGGCAGCAGACAGTAAGCAGGTGCTGGTCAGTGGAACCAGGCAGCAGGTGCTGGTCAGTGGAACCAGGCAGCAGACAGTAAGCATGCGCTGGTCAGTGGAACCAGGCAGCAGGCGCTGGTCAGCAGAACTAGGCAGCAGGCAGTAAGCAGGCGCTGGTCAGTGGAACCAGGCAGCAGGCGCTGGTCAGCAGAACCAGGCAGCAGGCAGTAAGCAGGCGCTGGTCAGTGGAACCAGGCAGCAGACAGTAAGCAGGCGCTGGTCAGTGGAACCAGACAGTAAGCAGTAAGCAGGCGCTGGTCAGTGGAACCAGGCAGCAGACAGTAAGCAGGCGCTGGTCAGTGGAACCAGGCAGCAGACAGTAAGCAGGCGCTGGTCAGTGGAACCAGGCAGCAGACAGTAAGCAGGCGCTGGTCAGTGGAACCAGGCAGCAGACAGTAAGCAGGCGCTGGTCAGTGGAACCAGACAGTAAGCAGTAAGCAGGCGCTGGTCAGCGGAACCAGGCAGCAGGTGCTGGTCAGTGGAACCAGGCAGCAGGCGCTGGTCAGCAGAACCAGGCAGCAGGCAGTAAGCAGGCACTGGTCAGTGGAACCAGGCAGCAGACAGTAAGCAGGCGCTGGTCAGTGGAACCAGGCAGCAGACAGTAAGCAGGCGCTGGTCAGTGGAACCAGGCAGCAGACAGTAAGCAGGTGCTGGTCAGTGGAACCAGGCAGCAGGCGCTGGTCAGTGGAACCAGGCAGCAGACAGTAAGCAGGCGCTGGTCAGCGGAACCAGGCAGCAGGCAGTAAGCAGTCGCTGGTCAGCAGAACCAGGCAGCAGGCAGTAAGCAGGTGCTGGTCAGTGGAACCAGGCAGCAGGCGCTGGGCAGCAGAACCAGGCAGCAAGGCGCTGGTCAGTGGAACCAGGCAGCAGGCAGTAAGCAGGCGCTGGTCAGTGGAACCAGGCAGCAGGCGCTGGTCAGCAGAACCAGGCAGCAGGCGCTGGTCAGTGGATCCAGGCAGCAGGCGCTGGTCAGTGGAACCAGGCAGTAAGCAGTAAGCAGGCGCTGGTCAGTGGAACCAGGCAGCAGACAGTAAGCAGGTGCTGGTCAGTGGAACCAGGCATTAGACAGTAAGCAGGCGCTGGTCAGCAGAACCAGGCAGCAGGCGCTGGTCAGTGGAACCAGGCAGCAGACAGTAAGCAGGCGCTGGTCAGTGGAACCAGGCAGCAGACAGTAAGCAGGCGCTGGTCAGTGGAACCAGGCAGCAGACAGTAAGCAGGTGCTGGTCAGTGGAACCAGGCAGCAGACAGTAAGCAGGTGCTGGTCAGTGGAACCAGGCAGCAGGCGCTGGTCAGTGGAACCAGGCAGCAGACAGTAAGCAGGCGCTGGTCAGTGGAACCAGGCAGCAGACAGTAAGCAGGTGCTGGTCAGTGGAACCAGGCAGCAGGCGCTGGTCAGTGGAACCAGGCAGCAGACAGTAAGCAGGCGCTGGTCAGTGGAACCAGGCAGCAGACAGTAAGCAGGTGCTGGTCAGTGGAACCAGGCAGCAGGCGCTGGTCAGTGGAACCAGGCAGCAGACAGTAAGCAGGCGCTGGTCAGCAGAACCAGGCAGCAGGTGCTGGTCAGCAGAACCAGGCAGCAGGCGGTGGTCAGCAGAACCAGGCAGCAGGTGCTGGTCAGCAGAACCAGGCAGTAAGCGGAACCAGGCAGTAAGCAGGCGCTGGTCAGTGGAACCAGGCAGCAGGCGCTGGTCAGCAGAACCAGGCAGCAGACAGTAAGCAGGCGCTGGTCAGCGGAACCAGGCAGCAGACAGTAAGCAGGCGCTGGTCAGTGGAACCAGGCAGCAGACAGTAAGCAGGCGCTGGTCAGTGGAACCAGGCAGCAGGTGCTGGTCAGTGGAACCAGGCAGCAGACAGTAAGCAGGCGCTGGTCAGTGGAACCAGGCAGTAAGCAGGCGCTGGTCAGTGGAACCAGGCAGCAGGCAGTAAGCAGGTGCTGGTCAGTGGAACCAGGCAGCAGACAGTAAGCAGGCGCTGGTCAGTGGAACCAGGCAGCAGGTGCTGGTCAATGGAACCAGGCAGCAGACAGTAAGCAGGCGCTGGTCAGTGGAACCAGGCAGTAAGCAGGCGCTGGTCAGTGGAACCAGGCAGCAGGCAGTAAGCAGGTGCTGGTCAGTGGAACCAGGCAGCAGACAGTAAGCAGGCGCTGGTCAGTGGAACCAGGCAGCAGACAGTAAGCAGGCGCTGGTCAGTGGAACCAGGCAGCAGACAGTAAGCAGGCGCTGGTCAGTGGAACCAGGCAGCAGACAGTAAGCAGGTGCTGGTCAGTGGAACCAGGCAGCAGGCAGTAAGCAGGCGCTGGTCAGTGGAACCAGGCAGCAGACAGTAAGCAGGCGCTGGTCAGTGGAACCAGGCAGCAGACAGTAAGCAGGCGCTGGTCAGTGGAACCAGGCAGCAGACAGTAAGCAGGTTCTGGTCAGTGGAACCAGGCAGCAGACAGTAAGCAGGTTCTGGTCAGTGGAACCAGGCAGCAGACAGTAAGCAGGCGCTGGTCAGTGGAACCAGGCAGTAAGCAGGTGCTGGTCAGTGGAACCAGGCAGCAGACAGTAAGCAGGTGCTGGTCAGTGGAACCAGGCAGCAGACAGTAAGCAGGCGCTGGTCAGTGGAACCAGGCAGCAGGCGCTGGTCAGTGGAACCAGGCAGCAGACAGTAAGCAGGCGCTGGTCAGTGGAACCAGGCAGCAGACAGTAAGCAGGTGCTGGTCAGTGGAACCAGGCAGCAGGCGCTGGTCAGTGGAACCAGGCAGCAGACAGTAAGCAGGCGCTGGTCAGCAGAACCAGGCAGCAGGTGCTGGTCAGCAGAACCAGGCAGCAGGCGGTGGTCAGCAGAACCAGGCAGCAGGTGCTGGTCAGCAGAACCAGGCAGTAAGCAGGCGCTGGTCAGTGGAACCAGGCAGCAGGCGCTGGTCAGCAGAACCAGGCAGCAGACAGTAAGCAGGCGCTGGTCAGCGGAACCAGGCAGCAGACAGTAAGCAGGCGCTGGTCAGTGGAACCAGGCAGCAGACAGTAAGCAGGCGCTGGTCAGTGGAACCAGGCAGCAGACAGTAAGCAGGCGCTGGTCAGTGGAACCATGCAGCAGACAGTAAGCAGGCGCTGGTCAGTGGAACCAGGCAGCAGGTGCTGGTCAGTGGAACCAGGCAGCAGACAGTAAGCAGGCGCTGGTCAGTGGAACCAGGCAGTAAGCAGGCGCTGGTCAGTGGAACCAGGCAGCAGGCAGTAAGCAGGTGCTGGTCAGTGGAACCAGGCAGCAGACAGTAAGCAGGCGCTGGTCAGTGGAACCAGGCAGCAGGTGCTGGTCAGTGGAACCAGGCAGCAGACAGTAAGCAGGCGCTGGTCAGTGGAACCAGGCAGTAAGCAGGCGCTGGTCAGTGGAACCAGGCAGCAGGCAGTAAGCAGGTGCTGGTCAGTGGAACCAGGCAGCAGACAGTAAGCAGGCGCTGGTCAGTGGAACCAGGCAGCAGACAGTAAGCAGGCGCTGGTCAGTGGAACCAGGCAGCAGACAGTAAGCAGGCGCTGGTCAGTGGAACCAGGCAGCAGACAGTAAGCAGGCGCTGGTCAGTGGAACCAGGCAGCAGACAGTAAGCAGGTGCTGGTCAGTGGAACCAGGCAGCAGGCAGTAAGCAGGCGCTGGTCAGTGGAACCAGGCAGCAGACAGTAAGCAGGCGCTGGTCAGTGGAACCAGGCAGCAGACAGTAAGCAGGCGCTGGTCAGTGGAACCAGGCAGCAGACAGTAAGCAGGTTCTGGTCAGTGGAACCAGGCAGCAGACAGTAAGCAGGTTCTGGTCAGTGGAACCAGGCAGCAGACAGTAAGCAGGCGCTGGTCAGTGGAACCAGGCAGTAAGCAGGTGCTGGTCAGTGGAACCAGGCAGCAGACAGTAAGCAGGTGCTGGTCAGTGGAACCAGGCAGCAGACAGTAAGCAGGCGCTGGTCAGTGGAACCAGGCAGCAGGTGCTGGTCAGTGGAACCAGGCAGCAGACAGTAAGCAGGCGCTGGTCAGCAGAACCAGGCAGCAGGCAGTAAGCAGGCGCTGGTCAGTGGAACCAGGCAGCAGGCAGTAAGCAGGTGCTGGTCAGTGGAACCAGGCAGCAGACAGTAAGCAGGCGCTGGTCAGTGGAACCAGGCAGCAGACAGTAAGCAGGCGCTGGTCAGTGGAACCAGGCAGCAGACAGTAAGCAGGTGCTGGTCAGTGGAACCAGGCAGCAGACAGTAAGCAGGTGCTGGTCAGCAGAACCAGGCAGCAGGCAGTAAGCAGGTGCTGGTCAGTGGAACCAGGCAGCAGACAGTAAGCAGGTGCTGGTCAGTGGAACCAGGCAGCAGGCGCTGGTCAGTGGAACCAGGCAGCAGACAGTAAGCAGGTGCTGGTCAGCGCAACCAGGCAGTAAGCAGGCGCTGGTCAGCAGAACCAGGCAGCAGGCGCTGGTCAGCAGAACCAGGCAGTAAGCAGGCGCTGGTCAGCAGAACCAGGCAGTAAGCAGGCGCTGGTCAGCAGAACCAGGCAGCAGGGCTCTAACTGGGCCTTGTGCTTTGGGAGTTGAGAGTTCAAGGTTGACTCACCTCTGGGTGTATGACTGATGTTTTAGGGGAGACCGAGAGAAGCTTCAGAAGGATTTATTCAAAGATTCTACCACATTCAGTCCAAATAAAGTCCAATAGTTTGCCTGTGGTCCTGTCGTTAATGGACTTGACAGCACAGCAAGGGTGGAACACTATTTTGTGGAGCTGTGAAATAGACTTTTGGTAAATGACTATTTCTGATGCCTTTTCTCTCCATCTCTGTCCTCTCCTTCCTTCCAGTGCAGGATGCAGTCTTCAGGCCACCGGCAGCGTGACACAGAGCAGCACCAACCCCTGCTGTCAGCTGACGATGACCCTGAGGCTGGGGCAGGTCCTCTGTGTCCTCCGGCTGACCAGGACGGCCTGTGGTTTATCCAGGACAGCTGTGGTATAGTCTGTGGTGTGGTGACCTGGTTGTTGGTCCTCTACGCTGACTTTGTGGTCAATCTGGTGATGCTGCTGCCAAACAAGAGCTTGTGGTACTCCGTGATCAACGGAGCGCTGTTTAACTTCCTGGTCGTCATGGCGCTGGCCTCGCATCTACGGGCCATGCTGTCAGACCCGGTGAGAAGTTGGAGGGGGTGGGGAGGGAGCAGACGGAAGGAGAGACAAGACAGGGGAGGAAGGAAGGAGAGACAAGATAGGGGGAGGAAGGGGAGACAAGACAGGGGGAGGAAGGGGAGACAAGACAGGGGGAGGAAGGGGAGACAAGACAGGGGGAGGAAGGAGAGACGGGACGGGGAGGAAGGAGAGACGGGACGGGGGGAGGAAGGAGAGACGGGACGGGGAGGAAGGAGAGACGGGACGGGGGAGGAAGGAGAGACAAGACTGGGGAGGAAGGAGAGACAGGACGGGGGAGGAAGGAGAGACAGGATGGGGGAGGAAGGAGAGACGGGACAGGGGGAGGAAGGAGAGACGGGACAAGGGGAGGAAGGAGAGACGGGACAGGGGAGGAAGGAGAGACGGGACAGGGGGAGGAAGGAGAGACGAGATGGGGGAGGAAGGAGAGACAGGACGGGGGGAGGAAGGAGAGACGGGACGGGGAGGAAGGAGAGACGGGACAGGGGGGAGGAAGGAGAGACGGGACGGGGGAGGAAGGAGGAGACGGGACAGGGGGAGGAAGGAGAGACGGGACAGGGGGAGGAAGGAGAGACAAGACAGGGGGAGGAAGGAGAGACAGGACAGGGGGAGGAAGGAGAGACGGGACAGGGGGAGGAAGGAGGGACGGGGGAGGAAGGAGAGACGGGACAGGGGGAGGAAGGAGAGACAAGACGGGGGAGGAAGGAGAGACCAGACGGGGGGAGGAAGGAGAGACCGGACAGGGGAGGAAGTAGAGACGGGACAGGGGGAGGAAGGAGAGACAAGATGGGGGAGGAAGGAGAGACAGGACAGGGGGAGGAAGGAGAGACGGGACAGGGGGAGGAAGGAGAGACGGGACAGGGGGAGGAAGGAGAGACAAGACGGGGGGAGGAAGGAGAGACCAGACGGGGGGGAGGAAGGAGAGACCGGACAGGGGGAGGAAGTAGAGAGACGGGACAGGGGGAGGAAGGAGAGACAAGACCATGGGGAGGAAGGAGAGACAAGACCATGGGGAGGAAGGAGAGACAAGACCATGGGGAGGAAGGAGAGACAAGACCATGGGGAGGAAGGAGAGACAAGACCATGGGGAGGAAGGAGAGACAAGACCATGGGGAGGAAGGAGAGACAAGACCATGGGGAGGAAGGAGAGACCAGACAGGGGGAGGAAGGAGAGACAAGACCATGGGGAGGAAGGAGAGACAAGACCATGGGGAGGAAGGAGAGACAAGACCATGGGGAGGAAGGAGAGACAAGACCGGGGGAGGAAGGAGAGACAAGACGGGGGGAGGGGGAGAGACAAGACCGGGGGAGGGAGGAGAGACAAGACCGGGGGGAGGGAGGAGAGACCAGACGGGGGAGGAAGGAGAGACAAGACCATGGGGAGGAAGGAGAGACAAGACCATGGGGAGGAAGGAGAGACAAGACCATGGGGAGGAAGGAGAGACAAGACCATGGGGAGGAAGGAGAGACAAGACCATGGGGAGGAAGGAGAGACAAGACCATGGGGAGGAAGGAGAGACAAGACCATGGGGAGGAAGGAGAGACCAGACAGGGGGAGGAAGGAGAGACAAGACCATGGGGAGGAAGGAGAGACAAGACCATGGGGAGGAAGGAGAGACAAGACCATGGGGAGGAAGGAGAGACAAGACCGGGGGAGGAAGGAGAGACAAGACGGGGGGAGGGAGGAGAGACAAGACGGGGGGAGGGAGGAGAGAGACAAGACGGGGGGAGGGAGGAGAGACAAGACCGGGGGAGGGAGGAGAGACCAGACGGGGGAGGAAGGAGAGACAAGACCATGGGGAGGAAGGAGAGACAAGACCATGGGGAGGAAGGAGAGACAAGACCATGGGGAGGAAGGAGAGACAAGACCATGGGGAGGAAGGAGAGACAAGACCATGGGGAGGAAGGAGAGACAAGACCATGGGGAGGAAGGAGAGACAAGACCATGGGGAGGGAGGAGAGACAAGACAGGGGGGAGGGAGGAGAGACAAGACCATGGGGAGGGAGGAGAGACAAGACGGGCGGGAGGGATGAGAGACAAGACGGGGGGAGGAAGGAGAGACAAGACGGGGGGAGGAAGGAGAGACCAGACGGGGGGAGGAAGGAGAGACCAGACAGGGGGAGGAAGGAGAGACCAGACAGGGGGTGGAAGGAGAGACCAGACAGGGGGAGGAAGGAGAGACCAGACAGGGGGAGGAAGGAGAGACCAGACAGGGGGAGGAAGGAGAGACAAGACAGGGGGAGGAAGGAGAGACAAGACAGGGGGAGGAAGGAGAGACAAGACCATGGGGGAGGAAGGAGAGACAAGACCGGGGGAGGAAGGAGAGACAAGACCGGGGGGAGGAAGGAGAGACAAGACCGGGGGAGGAAGGAGAGACAAGACCGGGGGAGGAAGGAGAGACAAGACCGGGGGAGGAAGGAGAGACAAGACCGGGGGAGGAAGGAGAGAGACAAGACCGGGGGAGGAAGGAGAGACAAGACCGGGGGGGAGGAAGGAGAGACAAGACCGGGGGAGGAAGGAGAGACAGGGGGAGGAAGGAGAGACAAGACAGGGGGAGGAAGGAGAGACCAGACAGGGGGAGGAAGGAGAGACCAGACGGTGGGAGGAGAGAGAGAGAGACCAGGCGGTGGGAGGAGAGAGAGAGAGACCAGGCGGTGGGAGGAGAGAGAGAGAGAGGCAACGCGTCGGGAGGAAGGAGAGAGAGAGAGACCAGGCGGTGAGAGGAGAGAGAGACCAGGCGGTGGGAGGAAGGAGAGAGAGAGACCAGGCGGTGGGAGGGAGGAGAGAGAGAGGCAACGCGGTGGGAGGAAGGAGAGAGAGAGAGACCAGGCAGTGGGAGGAGAGAGAGAGAGAGACCAGGCAGTGGGAGGAAGGAGAGAGAGACCAGGCGGTGGGAGGAAGGAGAGAGAGACCAGGCGGTGGGAGGAAGGAGAGAGAGAGAGACCAGGCGGTGGGAGGAAGGAGAGAGAGAGAGACCAGGCGGTGGGAGGAAGGAGAGAGAGACCAGGCGGTGGGAGGAGAGAGAGAGAGACCACGCGGTGGGAGGAGAGAGAGACCAGGCGGTGGGAGGAAGGAGAGAGAGAGAGACCAGGCGGTGGGAGGAAGAGAGAGAACAGGCGGTGGGAGGAAGGAGAGAGACCAGGCGGTGGGAGGAAGGAGAGAGAGAGAGACCAGGCGGTGGGAGGAGAGAGAGAGAGACCAGGCGGTGGGAGGAGAGAGAGAGACCAGGCGGTGGGAGGAAGGAGAGAGAGACCAGGCGGTGGGAGGAGAGAGAGAGACCAGGCGGTGGGAGGAAGGAGAGAGAGACCAGGCGGTGGGAGGAGAGAGAGAGACCAGGCGGTGGGAGGCTCTGGTCATTGGAGCGGTTGTCAACTTCCTGGCTGTCATGGCCCTGGCATCGCACCTCAGAACGATGAGACGTCTGTCTCTGTGAGGACGGGGGGGTGACTCTCCCTGCTCTCTGGGAGAAGGAGACTGTCTCCTGGCAGGTTGAGGAGGGACGACAGGGACTGACTCTCTCTGGGAGAAGGAGACTGTCTCTGGCAGGACGAGGAGGGACTCAGGGACTGACTCTCTGGGAGAAGGAGACCTCCTGGCAGGGTGAGGAGGGACGACAGGGACTGACTCTCTGGGAGAAGGAGACTGTCTCCTGGCAGGGTGAGGAGGCTAACTGAATGACTGACTGGCTGGCTGGCTGACTGACTGACTGACTAGTGCTGTAGGGACTGACTGACTGACTGACTAGTGCTGTAGGGACTGACTGACTGACTAGTGCTGTAGGGACTGACTGACTGACTAGTGCTGTAGGGACTGACTGACTGAATCTATAGATTGATGTTTCCTCAGGGTAAAGACTATATAGATTGATGTTTCCTCAGGGTAAAGACTATATAGATTGATGTTTCCTCTCCTCAGGGTAAAGACTATATAGATTGATGTTTCCTCAGGGTAAAGACTATATAGATTGATGTTTCCTCAGGGTAAAGACTATATAGATTGATGTTTCCTCAGGGTAAAGACTATATAGATTGATGTTTCATCAGGGTAAAGACTATATAGATTGATGTTTCCTCTCCTCAGGGTAAAGACTATATAGATTGATGTTTCCTTCCCTCAGGATAAAGACTATATAGATTGATGTTTCCTCAGTGTAAAGACTATATAGATTGATGTTTCCTCAGGGTAAAGACTATATAGATTGATGTTTCCTCAGGGTAAAGACTATATAGATTGATGTTTCCTCAGGGTAAAGACTATATAGATTGATGTTTCCTCCCCTCAGGGTAAAGACTATATAGATTGATGTTTCCTCAGGGTAAAGACTATATAGATTGATGTTTCCTCAGGGTAAAGACTATATAGATTGATGTTTCCTCAGGGTAAAGACTATATAGATTGATGTTCCCTCAGGGTAAAGACTAGGTTGTTTCATGTATAGAATAGACAGGACATTGAAGAGTCTCTGAAGCCTGTTTGTGTCCGTCGTGTTCTGATGTTGGTCTGACCCCTCCCGTCAGGGGGCGGTTCCTAAGGGCAACGCCACCAAAGAGTACATGGACAGTCTGCAGCTGAAACCTGGAGAGGTCATCTATAAATGTCCCAAGTGTTGCAGCATCAAGCCACAGAGGGCCCATCACTGCAGGTAGACACCATGACAGAGATGGTATAGATATCTATAGATGCGTATCACATCAAGACACAGAGGGCTCATCACTGCAGGTAGACACCATGACAGAGATGGTATAGATATCTATAGATACGTATCACATCAAGACACAGAGGGCTCATCACTACAGGTAGACACCATGACAGAGATGGTATAGATATCTATAGATACGTATCACATCAAGACACAGAGGGCTCATCACTGCAGGTAGACACCATGACAGAGATGGTATAGATCTCTATAGATACGTATCACATCAAGCCACAGAGGGCTCATCACTGCAGGTAGACACCATGACAGAGATGGTATATTTATCTATAGATACGTATCACATCAAGCCACAGAGGGCCCATCACTGCAGGTAGACACCATGACAGAGATGATATAGATCTCTATAGATACGTATCACATCAAGACACAGAGGGCCCATCACTGCAGGTAGACACCATGACAGAGATGGTATAG
The DNA here is from genome assembly GCF_034236695.1 of Oncorhynchus nerka. Taxonomy (NCBI): domain Eukaryota; kingdom Metazoa; phylum Chordata; class Actinopteri; order Salmoniformes; family Salmonidae; genus Oncorhynchus; species Oncorhynchus nerka. The sequence continues at coordinate 53,885 of NW_027040447.1, forward strand.
ATATCTATAGAGACGTATCACATCAAGCCACAGAGGGCCCATCACTGCAGGTAGACACCATGACAGAGATGGTATAGATATCTATAGAGACGTATCACATCAAGACACAGAGGGCCCATCACTGCAGGTAGACACCATGACAGAGATGGTATAGATATCTATAGAGACGTATCACATCAAGCCACAGAGGGCTCATCACTGCAGGTAGACACCATGACAGAGATAGTATATTTATCTATAGATACGTACTGCAGGTGAGGGATACTCAGTGGCTTAAGGTGTCCGCATGCTTCCCAGACTAAACAGTTTGTGCCTACAGTACCAGTCAAAAGTTTTAGAACACCTACTCATTCAAGGGTTTTTCTTTATTTTTACTATTTTCTATATTGTAGAATAATAGTAAAGACATCAAAACTATGAAATAACACATATGGAATCATGTAGTAACCAAAAAATGTGTTAAACAAATCAAAATATATATTTTAGATTCTCCAATGTATCCACCCTTTGCCTTGATGACAACTTAGCACACTCTTGGCATTCTCTCAACCAGCTTCATTAGGTAGTCACCTGGAATGCATTTCAATTAACAGGTGTGCCTTGTTAAAAGTTCATTTGTGGAATTTCTTTCCTTCTTAATGCGTTTGAGCCAATCAGTTGTGTTGTGACAAGGTAGGGTTGGCATACAGAAGATAGCCCTATTTGGTAAAAGACCAAGTCCATATTATGGCCAGAACAGCTTAAATAAGCAAAGAGTAACGACAGTCCATCCTTACTTTAAGACATGAAGGTCAGTCAATACGGAACATTTCAAGAACTTTTAAAGTTTCTTCAAGTGCAGTTGCAAAAATCATCAAGCGCTATGATGAAACTGGCTCTCATGAGGACCGCCATAGGAAAGGAAGACCCAGAGTTCCCTCTGCTGCAGAGGATAAGTTCATTAGAGTTAACTGGCTCTCATGAGGACCGCCACAGGAAAGGAAGACCCAGAGTTACCTGTCTCTCATGAGGACCGCCACAGGAAAGGAAGACCCAGAGTTACCTGGCTCTCATGAGGACCGCCACAGGAAAGGAAGACCCAGAGTTACCTCTGCTGCAGAGGATCAGTTCATTAGAGTTACCAGCCTCAGAAATTGATGCCCACATAAATGCTTCAGTTCAAATAACAGACACATCTCAACATCAACTGTTCAGAGGAGACTGTGTGAATCAGGCCTTCATGGTCGAATTGCTGCAGAGAAACCACTACTAAAGGACACCAATAAGAAGAAGAGATTTGCTTGGGCCAAGAAACACGAGCAATGGACATTTAGACTGGTGGAAATCTGTCCTTTGGTCTGATGTGAGATTTTTGGTTCCAACCAATGTGACTTTGTGAGACGCAGAGTAGGTGAACGGATGATCTCCGGATGTGTGGTTCCCACCGTGAAGCATGGAGGAGGAGGTGTGATGGTGTGGGGGTGCTTTGCTGGAGACACTGTCAGTGATTTATTTAGAATTCAAGGCACACTTAACCAGCATGGCTACCACAGCATTCTACAGCGATACACCATCCCATCTGGTTTGCGCATAGTGGGATTATAATTTGTTTTTCAACAGCACAATGACCCAACACACCTCCAGGCTGTGTAAGGGCTATTTGACCAAGAAGGAGAGTGATGGAGTGCTGCATCAGATGACCTGGCCTCCACAATCACCCGACCTCAACCCAATTGAGATGGTTTGGGATGAGTTGGACTGCAGAGTGAAGAAAAGCAGCCAATAAGTGCTCAGCATATGTGGGATCTCATTCAAGACTGTTGGAAAAGCATTCCAGGTGAGGCTGGTTGAGATAATACAAAAAGTGTGCAAAGGGTGGCTATTTTGAAGAATCTCAAATATAAAATATACTTTGACTTGTTTTACACTTTTTTTTGGTTACCACATGATTCCATACATGTTATTCCATAGTTTTGATGTCTTCACTATTATTCTACACTGTAGAAAATAGTAAAACACTCATTCAGGGTTCACCTACACACACACACACACAACAAACACACACACACACACACCACACACAGAGAGCACAGCGGGTAAGGGAAGAGCCTGACAAACCAACTGGCTCACACCGTCTTAACACTGGTTAGGCCAATAGCTTCTCTAGTTAATGTCCATTACTCCTTCTAGTTGGGGTTCAACTTGTCTTTACCATCTAATACATTGTGTATGTGTGTCACTGCATGTATTGGCTACTGTCTGTCACCTTGCAGTTTGTACAGTTGTACAGTCATATAATCACACATTTCTTCCAGGGTCTTTGTCAAAGGAATTAATGTAGGTTTTCCATCTCTCCTCGCCTGCAGTATCTGTAAGCGCTGTATCCGTAAGATGGACCACCACTGTCCCTGGGTCAACAACTGTGTCGGGAGAAGAACCAGCGCTTCTTTGTGCTCTTCACTGTACGTACCTTCTGTCAGGTCCTACCGTACCTCAGTGTAGGGGGAGTCCTACAATACCTCATTATGTCAGGTCGTACCATACGACTATCCTACTCTGCCTTGTTGGCCTCTGGAGTTAGCGACTGCAAGAGCAGAAAGAGTCTCTTAACAACAAGGAACTTTGGTCCCAATGAGATCAACATCCGATGAGCTTCTCCTTCACGTTTCTATGGATTAAAATGACAATTTTTTTACCTTTTCATACAGATCCTACCTCAGTGTAGGGGAGTCCTTCCTGACTGTACCTCATTATGTCAGGTCCTACCGTATCACCTCAGTGTAGGGGAGCCTTCCTGACTGTACCTCATTATGTCAGGTCCCTCAGTGTAGGGGGAGTCCTTCCTGACTGTACCTCATTATGTCAGGTTCTACCATACCTCAGTGTAGGGGGATCCTTCCTGACTGCACCTCATTATGTCAGGTCCTACCGTACCTCATTATGTCAGGTCCCATACAATACCTCCTTATGTCAGGTCCTACCATACCTCATTATGTCAGGTCCTACCATACCTCATTATGTCCCATCATTATGTCAGGTCCTACAATACCTCATTATGTCACACCGTACCTCAGTGTAGGGGGATCCTTCCTGACTGTACCTCATTATGTCAGGTCCTCAGTGTAGGGGATCCTTCCTGACTGCACCTCATTATGTCAGGTCCTCAGTGTAGGGGGTCCTTCCTGACTGTACCTCATGTCAGGTCCTCAGTGTAGGGGGAATCCTTCCTGACTGGTCAGGTCCTCAGTGTAGGGGAGTCCTTCCTGACTGTACCTCATTATGTCAGGTCCTCAGTGTAGGGGGATCCTTCCTGACTGTACCTCATTATGTCAGGTCCTCAGTGTAGGGGGATCCTTCCTGACTGTACCTCATTATGTCAGGTCCTACCATACCTCAGTGTAGGGGGGATCCTTCCTGACTGTACCTCATTATGTCAGGTCCTACCATATCTCAGTGTAGGGGGGATCCTTCCTGACTGTACCTCATTATGTCAGGTCACTACCAGTGTAGGGGATCCTTCCTGACTGTACCTACCCTACCGTCAGTACCATGTAGGGGGATCCTTCCTGACTGTACCTCATTATGTCAGGTCCTACCATACCTCAGTGTAGGGGGATCCTTCCTGACTGTACCTCATTATGTCAGGTCCTCCATTCAGTGTCAGGGGGATCCTTCCTGACTGTACCTCATTATGTCAGGTCCTCAGTGTCCTTCCACTGTACCTCATTATGTCAGGTTCTACCATACCTCAGTGTAGGGGGATCCTTCCTGACTGTACCTCAGTGTCCTTCCTGACTGTACCTCATTATGTCACCTCAGTGTAGGGGGGGAGCCTTCCTGACTGTACCTCATTATTTCAGGTCCTCAGTGTAGGTGGGATCCTTCCTGACTGTACCTCATTATGTCAGGTCCTACCGTACCTCAGTGTAGGGGGGATCCTTCCTGACTGTACCTCATTATGTCAGGTCCTACCATACCTCAGTGTAGGGGAGATCCTTCCTGACTGTACCTCATTATGTCAGGTTCTACCATACCTCAGTGTAGGGGGAGATCCTTCCTGACTGTACCTCATTATGTCAGGTCCTCAGTGTAGGGGGATCCTTCCTGACTGTACCTCATTATGTCAGGTCCTCTGTACCTTCCTGATACCTCATTATGTCAGGTCCTCAGTGTAGGGGGATCCTTCCTGACTGTACCTCATGTCAGGTCCTCAGTGTAGGGGGAATCCTTCCTGACTGTACCTCATTATGTCAGGTCCTCAGTGTAGGGGAGTCCTTCCTGACTGTACCTCATTATGTCAGGTCCTCAGTGTAGGGAGTCCTTCCTGACTGTACCTCATTATGTCAGGTCCTCAGTGTATCCTTCCTGACTGGTCAGGTTCTACCATACCTCAGTGTAGGGGGATCCTTCCTGACTGTACCTCATTATGTCAGGTCCTACCATACCTCAGTGTAGGGGGAGTCCTTCCTGACTGTACCTCATTATGTCAGGTTCTACCATACCTCAGTGTAGGGGGATCCTTCCTGACTGTACCTCATTATGTCAGGTCCTACATTATGTCAGGTCCTACAATATCTCATTATGTCAGGGGATCCTACCATCCTCATTATGACTACAATACCTCATTATGTCAGGTCACCGTACCTCAGTGTAGGGGGATCCTTCCTGACTGTACCTCATTATGTCAGGTCCTCAGTGTAGGGGGATCCTTCCTGACTGGGGGGTCCTTCCTGACTGTACCTCATTATGTCAGGTCCTACCATACCTCAGTGTAGGGGGAATCCTTCCTGACTGTACCTCATTATGTCAGGTTCTACCATACCTCAGTGTATCCTTCACTGTGTCAGGTCCTCAGTGTCCTTCCTGACTGTACCTCATTATGTCAGGTCCTACAGTGTAGGGGATCCTCAGTGTAGGGGGATCCTTCCTGACTGTACCTCATTATTTCAGGTCCTCAGTGTAGGGGGAATCCTTCCTGACTGTACCTCATTATGTCAGGTCCTACAGTGTATTATGGGGTCCTACAAGTCCTTCCTGATGTGTACCTCATTATGTCCTACCAGGTCCTACAATACCTCATTATGTCAGGTCACCATACCTCATTATGTGTCCTCAGGTCCTTCCTGACCATCACCTCAGTGTAGGGGGATCCTTCCTGACTGTACCTCATTATGTCAGGTCCTCAGTGTAGGGGGATCCTTCCTGACTGTACCTCATTATGTCAGGTTCTACCATACCTCAGTGTAGGGGGATCCTTCCTGACTGTACCTCATTATCATTATGTCAGGTCCTACCATACCTCAGTGGGGGGATCCTTCCTGACTGTACCTCATTATGTCAGGTCCTCAGTGTAGGGGAATCCTTCCTGACTGTACCTCATTATGTCAGGTCCTACCATACCTCAGTGTAGGGGATCCTTCCTGACTGTACCTCATTATTTCAGGTCCTCAGTGTAGGGGGATCCTTCCTGACTGTACCTCATTATGTCAGGTCACCATACCTCAGTGTAGGGGGCCTTCCTGACTGTACCTCATTATGTCAGGTCCTACCATACCTCAGTGTAGGGGGATCCTTCCTGACTGTACCTCATTATGTCAGGTCCTACCGTACCTCAGTGTAGGGGATCCTTCCTGACTGTACCTCATTATGTCAGGTCCTTCCTGACTGTACCTCATTATGTCAGGTGTGTAGGGGGATCCTTCCTGACTGTACCTCATTATGTCAGGTCCTACCATACCTCATTATTTCGGGGTGTAGTTCCTGACTGTACCTCATTATTTCAGGTGTAGGGGATCCTTCCTGACTGTACCTCATTATGTCAGGTCCTACCATACCTCAGTGTAGGGGGATCCTTCCTGACTGTACCTCATTATGTCAGGTCCTCCAGTGTCAGGGGGTCCTTCCTGACTGTACCTCATTATGTCAGGTCCTCAGTGGGATCCTTCCTGACTGTACCTCATTATGTCAGGTCCTCAGTGTAGGGGGGATCCTTCCTGACTGTACCTCATTATGTCAGGTCCTACCATACCTCAGTGTAGGGGGATCCTTCCTGACTGTACCTCATTATGTCAGGTCCTCAGTGTAGGGGGATCCTTCCTGACTGTACCTCATTATGTCAGGTCCTACCATACCTCAGTGTAGGGGGGGATCCTTCCTGACTGTACCTCATTATGTCAGGTCCTCCGTAGTGTAGGGGGAATCCTTCCTGACTGTACCTCATTATGTCAGGTCCTCAGTGTAGGGGGGATCCTTCCTGACTGTACCTCATTATGTCAGGTCCTCAGTGTAGGGGGGATCCTTCCTGACTGTACCTCATTATTTCAGGTCCTCAGTGTAGGGGATCCTTCCTGACTGTACCTCATTATGTCAGGTCCTACGTCAGTGTAGGGGGATCCTTCCTGACTGTACCTCATTATGTCAGGTCCTACCTCAGTGTAGGGGGGGATCCTTCCTGACTGTACCTCATTATGTCAGGTCCTCCATACCTCAGTGTAGGGGGATCCTTCCTGACTGTACCTCATTATGTCAGGTCCTACCATACCTCAGTGTAGGGGGATCCTTCCTGACTGTACCTCATGTATGGGGATCCTTCCTGACTGTCCTCATTATGTCAGGTCCTCAGTGTAGGGGGATCCTTCCTGACTGTACCTCATTATGTCAGGTCCTACCGTACCTCATGGTCCTCAGTGGGGGAGCCTTCCTGACTGTACCTCAGTGTAGGGGGGATCCTTCCTGACTGTACCTCATTATGTCAGGTCCTACCATACCTCAGTGTAGGGGGATCCTTCCTGACTGTACCTCATTATGTCAGGTCCTCTGTACCTCATTATGTCAGTGTGTAGGGGGATCCTTCCTGACTGTACCTCAGTGTAGGGGGATCCTTCCTGACTGTACCTCATTATGTCAGGTCCTCACCTTCCTGACTGTACCTCAGTGGTCCTACAGTGGGGGGATCCTTCCTGACTGTACCTCATTATGTCAGGTCCTCAGTGTAGGGGGATCCTTCCTGACTGTACCTCATTATGTCAGGTCCTACCATACCTCAGTGTAGGGGGATCCTTCCTGACTGTACCTCATTATGTCAGGTCCTCAGTGTAGGGGGAATCCTTCCTGACTGTACCTCATTATGTCAGGTCCTACCATACCTCAGTGTAGGGGGGATCCTTCCTGACTGTACCTCATTATTTCAGGTCCTCAGTGTAGGGGGAGTCCTTCCTGACTGTACCTCATTATGTCAGGTCCTCAGTGTAGGGGGATCCTTCCTGACTGTACCTCATTATGTCATTATGGTCCTCAGTGTACCTCATGTATGTCAGGTCCTCAGTGTAGGGGGATCCTTCCTGACTGTACCTCATTATGTCAGGTCCTCAGTGTAGGGGGATCCTTCCTGACTGTACCTCATTATGTCAGGTCCTCCTCAGTGTAGGGGGATCCTTCCTGACTGTACCTCAGTCAGGTCCTCAGGGGGGGATCCTTCCTGACTGTACCTCATTATGTCAGGTCCTACCATACCTCAGTGTAGGGGGATCCTTCCTGACTGTACCTCATTATTTCAGGTCCTTGTAGGGGATCCTTCCTGACTGTACCTCATTATGTCAGGTCCTACCTCAGTGTACCTTCCTGACTGTACCTCATTATGTCAGGTCCTACCATACCTCAGTGTAGGGGGATCCTTCCTGACTGTACCTCATTATGTCAGGTCCTACCGTACCTCAGTGTAGGGGGAGCCTTCCTGACTGGTGGGGGGATCCTTCCTGACTGTACCTCATTATGTCAGGTCCTCAGTGTAGGGGGATCCTTCCTGACTGTACCTCATTATGTCAGGTCCTACCGTGTAGGGGGAGCCTTCCTGACTGTACCTCAGTGTAGTGGGGATCCTTCCTGACTGTACCTCATTATGTCAGGTCCTACCATACCTCAGTGTAGGGGGATCCTTCCTGACTGTACCTCATTATGTCAGGTCCTCAGTGTTAGGGGTCCTACCGTACCTCAGGTCCTTCCTGACTGTACCTCAGTGTAGGGGGGATCCTTCCTGACTGTACCTCATTATGTCAGGTCCTCAGTGTAGGGGGATCCTTCCTGACTGTACCTCATTATGTCAGGTCCTACCATACCTCAGTGTAGGGGGATCCTTCCTGACTGTACCTCATTATGTCAGGTCAGTGTCCTTCCTGACTGTACCTCATTATGTCAGGTCCTCAGTGTAGGGGGGATCCTTCCTGACTGTACCTCATTATTTCAGGTCCTCAGTGTAGGGGGATCCTTCCTGACTGTACCTCATTATGTCAGGTCAGTGTAGGGGGTCCTTCCTGACTGTACCTCATTATGTCAGGTCCTCAGTGTAGGGGGATCCTTCCTGACTGTACCTCATTATGTCAGGTCCTCCAGTGTAGGGGGATCCTTCCTGACTGTACCTCATTATGTCAGGTCCTACCGTACCTCAGTGTAGGGGATCCTTCCTGACTGTACCTCATTATTTCAGGTATCTCAGTGTAGGGGATCCTTCCTGACTGTACCTCATTATGTCAGGTCCTCAGTGTCCTTCAGTGTCAGGGGGATCCTTCCTTCCTGACTGTACCTCATTATGTCAGGTCCTACCATACCTCAGTGTAGGGGGATCCTTCCTGACTGTACCTCATTATGTCAGGTCCTACCATACCAGTGTAGGGGGGGGGATCCTTCCTGACTGTACCTCATTATGTCAGGTCCTACCATACCTCAGTGTAGGGGGATCCTTCCTGACTGTACCTCATTATGTCAGGTCCTCAGTGTAGGGGGAATCCTTCCTGACTGTACCTCATTATGTCAGGTCCTACCATACCTCAGTGTAGGGGGATCCTTCCTGACTGTACCTCATTATTTCAGGTCCTCAGTGTAGGGGGATCCTTCCTGACTGTACCTCATTATGTCAGGTCCTACCATACCTCAGTGTAGGGGGGATCCTTCCTGACTGTACCTCATTATTTCAGGTCCTCAGTGTAGGGGGAGTCCTTCCTGACTGTACCTCATTATGTCAGGTCCTCAGTGTAGGGGGGATCCTTCCTGACTGTACCTCATTATGTCAGGTCCTCAGTGGGGATCCTTCCTGACTGTACCTCATTATGTCAGGTCCTCCATACCTCAGTGTAGGGGATCCTTCCTGACTGTACCTCATTATGTCAGGTCCTCAGTGTAGGGGGATCCTTCCTGACTGTACCTCATTATGTCAGGTCCTACCGTACCTCAGTGTAGGGGGATCCTTCCTGACTGTACCTCATTATGTCAGGTCCTACCATACCTCAGTGTAGGGGGATCCTTCCTGACTGTACCTCATTATGTCAGGTCCTACCGTACCTCAGTGTAGGGGGGAGCCTTCCTGACTGTACCTCAGTGTAGGGGGGATCCTTCCTGACTGTACCTCATTATGTCAGGTCCTCAGTGTAGGGGGGATCCTTCCTGACTGTACCTCATTATGTCAGGTCCTACCCTCTGTACCTTCCTGACTGTACCTCAGTGTAGGGGGATCCTTCCTGGCTGTACCTCATTATGTCAGGTCCTACCGTACCTCAGTGTAGGGGGGATCCTTCCTGACTGTACCTCATTATGTCAGGTCCTCAGTGTTAGGGGGGGTCCTTCCTGACTGTACCTCAGTGTAGGGGGGATCCTTCCTGACTGTACCTCATTATGTCAGGTCCTCAGTGTAGGGGGATCCTTCCTGACTGTACCTCATTATGTCAGGTCACCGTACCTCAGTGTAGGGGGATCCTTCCTGACTGTACCTCATTATGTCAGGTCCTACCGTACCTCAGTGTAGGGGGATCCTTCCTGACTGTACCTCATTATGTCAGGTCCTCAGTGTAGGGGGGGATCCTTCCTGACTGTACCTCATTATGTCAGGTCCTACCATACCTCAGTGTAGGGGGGATCCTTCCTGACTGTACCTCATTATGTCAGGTCCTCAGTGTAGGGGGAATCCTTCCTGACTGTACCTCATTATGTCAGGTCCTCAGTGTAGGGGGGATCCTTCCTGACTGTACCTCATTATGTCAGGTCCTCAGTGTAGGGGGATCCTTCCTGACTGTACCTCATTATGTCAGGTCCTCAGTGTAGGGGGATCCTTCCTGACTGTACCTCATTATGTCAGGTCCTCAGTGTAGGGGGATCCTTCCTGACTGTACCTCATTATGTCAGGTCCTCAGTGTCCTTCCTGACTGTACCTCATTATGTCAGGTCCTCCTCAGTGTAGGGGGATCCTTCCTGACTGTACCTCATTATGTCAGGTCAGGTCCTTCCTCAGTGTAGGGGGATCCTTCCTGACTACCTCATCAGTGTAGGGGGATCCTTCCTGACTGTACCTCATTATGTCAGGTCCTCAGTGTAGGGGGAGATCCTTCCTGACTGTACCTCATTATGTCAACCATACCTCAGTGTAGGGGGATCCTTCCTGACTGTACCTCATTATGTCAGGTCCTACCATGACTGTACCTCAGTGGTAGTGGGGGGGGATCCTTCCTGACTGTACCTCATTATGTCAGGTCCTCAGTGTCAGGTCCTACCGTACCTCAGTGTAGGGGGGAGCCTTCCTGACTGTACCTCAGTGTAGGGGGGATCCTTCCTGACTGTACCTCATTATGTCAGGTCCTCAGTGTAGGGGGATCCTTCCTGACTGTACCTCATTATGTCAGGTCCTACCGTACCTCTGTAGGGGAGCCTTCCTGACTGTACCTCAGTGTAGGGGGATCCTTCCTGGCTGTACCTCATTATGTCAGGTCCTAGTACCTCAGTGTAGGGGGGGATCCTTCCTGACTGTACCTCATTATGTCAGGTCCTCAGTGTTAGGGGGGGTCCTTCCTGACTGTACCTCAGTGTAGGGGGGATCCTTCCTGACTGTACCTCATTATGTCAGGTCCTCAGTGTAGGGGGATCCTTCCTGACTGTACCTCATTATGTCAGGTCCTACCATACCTCAGTGTAGGGGGAATCCTTCCTGACTGTACCTCATTATGTCAGGTCCTCAGTGTAGGGGGGATCCTTCCTGACTGTACCTCATTATGTCAGGTCCTACCATACCTCAGTGTAGGGGGGGATCCTTCCTGACTGTACCTCATTATGTCAGGTCCTCAGTGTAGGGGGAATCCTTCCTGACTGTACCTCATTATGTCAGGTCCTACCAGACCTCAGTGTAGGGGGGATCCTTCCTGACTGTACCTCATTATTTCAGGTCCTCAGTGTAGGGGGAGTCCTTCCTGACTGTACCTCATTATGTCAGGTCCTCAGTGTAGGGGGGATCCTTCCTGACTGTACCTCATTATGTCAGGTCCTCAGTGTAGGGGGAGTCCTTCCTGACTGTACCTCATTATTTCAGGTCCTCAGTGTAGGGGGATCCTTCCTGACTGTACCTCATTATGTCAGGTCCTCAGTGTAGGGGGGGATCCTTCCTGACTGTACCTCATTATGTCAGGTCACCGTACCTCAGTGTAGGGGGATCCTTCCTGACTGTACCTCATTATGTCAGGTCCTACCATACCTCAGTGTAGGGGGGATCCTTCCTGACTGTACCTCATTATGTCAGGTCCTACCGTACCTCAGTGTAGGGGGGAGCCTTCCTGACTGTACCTCAGTGTAGGGGGGATCCTTCCTGACTGTACCTCATTATGTCAGGTCCTCAGTGTAGGGGGGATCCTTCCTGACTGTACCTCATTATGTCAGGTCCTACCGTACCTCTGTAGGGGGGAGCCTTCCTGACTGTACCTCAGTGTAGGGGGATCCTTCCTGGCTGTACCTCATTATGTCAGGTCCTACCGTACCTCAGTGTAGGGGGGGATCCTTCCTGACTGTACCTCATTATGTCAGGTCCTCAGTGTTAGGGGGGGTCCTTCCTGACTGTACCTCAGTGTAGGGGATCCTTCCTGACTGTACCTCAGTGTAGGGGGGATCCTTCCTGACTGTACCTCATTATGTCAGGTCCTCAGTGTCAGGGGGGGTCCTTCCTGACTGTACCTCAGTGTAGGGGGGATCCTTCCTGACTGTACCTCATTATGTCAGGTCCTACCATACCTCAGTGTAGGGGGGGATCCTTCCTGACTGTACCTCATTATGTCAGGTCCTCAGTGTAGGGGGAATCCTTCCTGACTGTACCTCATTATGTCAGGGGATCCTACCATGTACCTCAGTGTAGGGGGATCCTTCCTGACTGTACCTCATTATGTCAGGTCCTCAGTGTAGGGGGATCCTTCCTGACTGTACCTCATTATGTCAGGTCCTCCATACCTCTCAGTGTAGGGGGATCCTTCCTGACTGTACCTCATTATGTTCAGGTCCTCAGTGTCAGTGTAGGGGGGATCCTTCCTGACTGTACCTCATTATGTCAGGTCCTCAGTGTAGGGGGAGTCCTTCCTGACTGTACCTCATTATGTCAGGTCCTCAGTGTAGGGGGGATCCTTCCTGACTGTACCTCATTATGTCAGGTCCTCAGTGTAGGGGATCCTTCCTGACTGTACCTCATTATTTCAGGTCCTCAGTGTAGGGGGATCCTTCCTGACTGTACCTCATTATGTCAGGTCCTACCGTACCTCAGTGTAGGGGGAATCCTGTAGGGGGGAATCCTGAGAGCTGTGGTGACTGACTATTGCTTACATTAATGTCCAGCAAGTGATGTTTATCTATCCCAGCATCTGTGTGGGTAATAACTGTTTTCTCTCTCGCCCTCTTCCTCTCCACCTCTCTTTCTGTCTCTCTCTCTCTTTCTCTCCACCTCTCTTTCTGTCTCTCTCTCTCTCCACCTCTCTTTCTGTCTCTCTCTCTCTTTCTCTCCACCTCTCTTTCTGTCTCTCTCTCCACCTCTCTTTCGCTCTCTCTCTCCACCTCTCTTTCGCTCTCTCTCTCCACCTCTCTTTCGCTCTCTCTCTCTTTCACTCTTTTCTGTCTCTCTCTCCACCTCTCTCTCTCTCCACCTCTCTCTCTCTCTCTCTCTCTCTCTCTCTCCTTTCTCTTTCTGTCTCTCTCTTCTCTCTCTCTTTTCTCTCTCTCCTCTCTCTCTCTCTCTCTCTTCTCTCTCACCTCTCTTTCTGTCTCTCTCTCCCCCCGCTCACTTTCCCCTTTCTACTCTCTCCTGTTCCCTCTCTCTCTCCCACCTCTCCATTCATCTCTTTACCTCCTTCCTCTATCCCTCTCCTTTCTCTGACTCTATAATTACCCTCTCTCCTCCCGTCTCTCCTCCTCTCCTTCCCCACTCCTCCCGTCTCTCTTCCTCCCTCTCTCCTTCCCCTCTCTCCTTCCTCTCTCCTCCCGTCTCTCCTCCTCCCTCTCTCCTTCCTCTCTCCTCCCGTCTCTCCTCCTCCCCTCTCCTTTCTCTGACTCTATAATTACCCTCTCTCCTCCCGTCTCTCCTCCTCTCCTTCCCCACTCCTCCCGTCTCTCTTCCTCCCCTCTCCTTCCCCTCTCCTCCCGTCTCTTCTCCTCCCACTCTCCTTCCCCACTCCTCCTGTCTCTCCTCCTCTCCTTCCCCACCTCCGTCCTCCCTCCTCCCCCTCTCTTCCTCCCTCTCTCCTTTCTCTGACTCTATAATTACCCTCTCTCCTCCCGTCTCTCCTCCTCCCCTCTCCTTTCTCTGACTCTATAATTACCCTCTCTCCTCCCGTCTCTCCTCCTCCCTCTCTCCTTCCCCACTCCTCCTGTCTCTCCTCCTCCCCTCTCCTTTCTCTGACTCTATAATTACCCTCTCTCCTCCCGTTTCTCCTCCTCCCGTCTCTCCTCCTCCCGTCTCTCCTCCTCCCGTCTCTCCTCCTCCCGTCTCTCCTCCTCACTCTGTCCTTCCCCACTCCTCCCGTCTCTCCTCCTCCCTCTCTCCTTTCTCTGACTCTATAATTACCCTCTCCTTTCTCTCTCCCTATAATTCCCCTCTCCTCCCGTCTCTGTCTCCTCCTCCTCCCCCGTCTCTCCTTCCTCTCTCCCGTCTCTCCTCCTCCCTCTCTCCTTCCTCTCTCCTCCCGTCTCTCCTCCTCCCCTCTCCTTTCTCTCTGACTCTCCTAAATCCCTCCTCCTCCCGTCTCTCCTCCTCCCCTCTCCTTCCCCTCTCCTCCTGTCTCTCCTCCTCCCTCTCTCCCCTTCCTCTCTCCTCCCCCTCTCTTTCTCCTCTTCCCTCTCTCCTCCTCTCTCTCCTCCTCCTCTCTCTCTCTCCCCGTCTCTCCTCCTCCCTCTCTCCTTCCCCCTCTCCTCCCGTCTCTCCTCCTCCCTCTCTCCTTCCCCCCTCCTCCTGTCTCTCCTCCTCCCGTCTCTCCTCCTCCCTCTCTCCTTCCCCACTCCTCCTGTCTCTCCTCCTCCCGTTTCTCCTCCTCCCTCTCTCCTTCCCCACTCCTCCTGTCTCTCCTCCTCCCTCTCTCCTCCCTTCAGATGTACATAGCTCTGATCTCGGTCTACGCCCTCTGCCTCAGTTTCCTACAGTTCTACAGCTGTGTCAATGACCAGTGGAATGGTAGGCTACTGTTTACTGTTACATTCACTGTGGTAGGCTACTGTTTACTGTTACATTCACTGTGGTAGGCTACTGTTTACTGTTACATTCACTGTGGTAGCCTACTGTTACATTCACTGTGGTAGGCTACTGTTTACTGTTACATTCACTGTGGTAGGCTACTGTATACTGCTACATTCACTGTGGTAGGCTACTGTTTACATTCACTGTGGTAGGCTACTGCTACATTCACTGTGGTAGGCTACTGTTTACTGTTACATTCACTGTGGTAGGCTACTGTTACATTCACTGTGGTAGGCTACTGTTACATTCACTGTGGTAGGCTACTGTTTACTTCTACATTCACTGTGGTAGGCTACTGTTACATTCACTGTGGTAGGCTACTGTTACATTCACTGTGGTAGGCTACTGTTTACTGTTACATTCACTGTGGTAGACTACTGTTACATTCACTGTGGTAGGCTACTGTTTACTGTTACATTCACTGTGGTAGGCTACTGTTACATTCACTGTGGTAGGCTACTGTTACATTCACTGTGGTAGGCTACTGTTACATTCACTGTGGTAGGCTACTGTTTACTGCTACATTCACTGTGGTAGACTACTGTTTACTTCTACATTCACTGTGGTAGACTACTGTTTACTGTTACATTCACTGTGGTAGGCTACTGTTACATTCACTGTGGTAGACTACTGTTACATTCACTGTGGTAGGCTACTGTTACATTCACTGTGGTAGGCTACTGTTTACTTCTACATTCACTGTGGTAGACTACTGTTACATTCACTGTGGTAGACTACTGTTACATTCACTGTGGTAGGCTACTGTTTACTGCTACATTCACTGTGGTAGGCTACTGTTACATTCACTGTGGTAGGCTACTGTTTACTGTTACATTCACTGTGGTAGGCTACTGTTTACTGCTACATTCACTGTGGTAGGCTACTGTTTACTGCTACATTCACTGTGGTAGGCTACTGTTACATTCACTGTGGTAGGCTACTGTTTACTGTTACATTCACTGTGGTAGGCTACTGTTACATTCACTGTGGTAGGCTACTGTTACATTCACTGTGGTAGGCTACTGTTTACTGCTACATTCACTGTGGTAGACTACTGTTACATTCACTGTGGTAGACTACTGTTACATTCACTGTGGTAGGCTACTGTTTACTGTTACATTCACTGTGGTAGGCTACTGTTTACTGTTACATTCACTGTGGTAGGCTACTGTTTACTTCTACATTCACTGTGGTAGACTACTGTTTACTGTTACATTCACTGTGGTAGGCTACTGTTACATTCACTGTGGTAGGCTACTGTTACATTCACTGTGGTAGACTACTGTTACATTCACTGTGGTAGGCTACTGTTACATTCACTGTGGTAGGCTACTGTTTACTGCTATTCACTGTGGTAGGCTACTGTTTACACATTCACTGTGGTAGGCTACTGTTACATTCACTGTGGTAGGCTACTGTTACATTCACTGTGGTAGGCTACTGTTTACTGCTACATTCACTGTGGTAGGCTACTGTTACATTCACTGTGGTAGGCTACTGTTACATTCACTGTGGTAGGCTACTGTTTACTGCTACATTCACTGTGGTAGGCTACTGTTTACTGTTACATTCACTGTGGTAGGCTACTGTTTACTGCTACATTCACTGTGGTAGGCTACTGTTTACTGTTACATTCACTGTGGTAGGCTACTGTTACATTCACTGTGGTAGGCTACTGTTACATTCACTGTGGTAGGCTACTGTTACATTCACTGTGGTAGGCTACTGTATACTGCTACATTCACTGTGGTAGGCTACTGTTACATTCACTGTGGTAGGCTACTGTTACATTCACTGTGGTAGGCTACTGTGTTTCTACGTTTAGTGTAATGGCAGATAGAGATAAAGCAAAGCAGTTCGACACAAACAACAACACAGAGTTACACATGGAGTAAAACAAACATACAGTCAATAATACAGTAGGTAAATATATATACAGCATGTGCAAATGAGGTAGGATAAGAGAGTAAGTAAATAGGCAATAAATAGGCCATGGTGGCGAAGTAGTGGTGGGTAGTATATGGTGCTTTGGTGACAAAACGGATGGCACTGTGATAGACTGCATCCAATTTATTGAGTAGGGTATTGGAGGCTATTTTGTGAATGACATCGCCAAAGTCGAGGATTGGTAGTATGGTCAGTTTTACGAGGGTATGTTTGGCAGCATGATTGAAGGATGCTTTGTTGCGAAATAGGAAGCTGATTCTAGATTTCATTTTGGATTGGAGATGTTTAGTATGAGTCTGGAAGGAGAGTTTACAGCCTAACCAGACACCTAGGTATTTGTAGTTGTCCACGTATTCTAAGTCGGAACCGTCCGGAGTAGTGATGTTGGACAGGCGGGTAGGTGCAGGTAGTGATCGGTTGAAGAGCATGCATTTAGTTTTACTTGCGTTTAAGAGCAGTTGGAGGCCACTGAAGGAGAGTTGTATGGCATTGAAGCTCGTCTGGAGGTTGTTAATTAACACAGTGTCAAAGAAGGGCCAGAGTTATACAGGATGGTGTCGTCTGCTTAGAGGTGGATCAGAGAATCACCAGCAGCAAGAGCGGCATCATTGATGTATACAGAGAAGAGAGTCGACCCGAGAATTGAACCCTGTGCCACCCCCATAGAGACTGCCAGAGGTCTGGACAACAGGCCCTCCGATTTGACACACTGAACTCTATCTGAGAAGTAGTTGGTGAACCAGGCGAGGCAGTCATTTGAGAAGCCAAGGCTGTTGTCTGCCGATAAGAATGTTGTGATTGACAGAGTCGAAAGCTGCAGTATTGTCTCTTATCGACGGTTATGATATCGTTTATGATATCGTTTAGGGTGTGGCTGAGGTGCACCCATGACCAGCTCTGAAACCAGATTGCATAACGGAGAAGATACGGTGGGATTTGAAATGGTCGGTAATCTGTTTGTTGACTTGGCTTTCGAAGACCTTAGAAAGGCAGGGTAGGATAGAGTCGGTCTGTAGCAGTTTGGGTCCCCCCTTTGAACAGGGGGATGACCGCATTTCTATCTTGTCGAAAAATGTTATAGTTAGGGATGGGAATGTCAGGGTTTTTGGTGGCCTTCCTAAGCCAAGATTCAGACACAGCTAGGACATCCGCGTTGGCAGAGTGTGGTAAAGCAGTGAATAAAACAAACTTGAGGAGGCTTCTTATGTTAAAATGCATGAAACCAAGGCTTTTACGATTACATAAGTCATCAAAAGAGAGAGCCCTGGGGAATAGGAGTGGAGCTAGGCACTGCAGGACCTGGATTTACCTCTACATCACCAGAGGAACAGAGGAGTAGGATGAGGGTGGGGCTAAAGGTTATAAAAACTGGTCGTCTAGTACGTTCGGAACAGAGAGTAAAAGGAGCAGGTTTCTGGGCACGGAAGAATAGACTCAAGGCATAATGTACAGACAAGGGTATGGTAGGATGTGAATACAGTGGAGGTAAACCTAGGCATTGAGTAACGATGAGAGGGGTATTGTCTCTAGAGACCCCTTTTAAACCAGTTGAGGTCACCGCATGTGTGGGAGGTGGAACAAAATGGTTAGCTGAGGCATATTGAGTAGGGCTGGAGGCTTTACAGTGAAATAAGACCGTAATCACTAACCAAAACAGCGATGGACAAGGCATATTAAAAGGGAGAGGCGTGCGTAGCCGAGTGATCATGGGGTCTAGTGAGTAGCTAGGCGAGCTGGAGACACGGTGATTCAGACAGCTTGTGGGCCGGGGCTAGCAGACTCGCAGAAGAGCCTTATGCATGGAAGAGTCAGTTGTAGCCCCCTCGTGTGGTTACATCGACAGACCAGTCGTGACGGATCGGCAGGGCTCCGTGTAATAAAAGGGTCCAGGCCAATTGGCAAAATAGGTATTGTATCCCAAGTGGCTGATGGACCTCTTCAGCTTACTGGGGGATGGGCCTAGCACAGGCTAGCTCCAGGCTAATTGTTGCTTTCTTCGGAACAGAGACGTTAGCCAGGGGGTAGCCCTTGGATAGCCGCTAGCTAGCTGTGATGATCCAGATGAGAAGGTTCAGAGCTTGCGGTAGGTATCAGTATATGTGGGGGAAAAAGAGTCCAGTATGCTCTGGGTTGAATCGCGCTGTGCAGACTGGCAGGAGTTGTCCGGGCTAAAGGTTAGCTTATGACCGCGAGCAGTGGCTAGCTGACTACTAGCTAGTTAGCTGGCTAGCTTCTGTTGGGGATTCCGGTTCTAAAGTAAAGAAAATAGCAGATCTATACCACATTGGGTGAGGTGCGTTGCAGGAGAGTATGTTGAAGTTGAGGTTTAAAAAATATTTTTTAAATAAATGCGAAGAAAAAATATATATACACTGGACGCGACAAGACGAAGACAAAGATGCATGACTGCTACGCCATCTTGGATATGATGATGAAATAATGAGGATGATGATGATGAAATAATGAGGATGATGATGATGATGAGGATGATGATGATGATGAAAATAATGATGATGATGATGATGATGAAGATTGATGATAATGATGATGATGATGATGATGATACATTTGATTTGAAATGCTTTTAAATGTTAATAGAACCTTTATGATCAGAGACACCCCTCTCCTCCTCTGACAAAAAATAATGACACCCCTCTCCTCCTCTGTCAAAATAATGACACCCCTCTCCTCCTCTGACAAAATAATGACACCCCTCTCCTCCTCTGTCAAAATAATGACACCTCTCTCTTCCTCTGTCAAAATAAAGACACCCCTCTCCTCCTCTGTCAAAATAATGACACCCCTCTCCTCCTCTGTCAAAATAATGACACCCCTCAAAAATAATGACACCCCTCTCCTCCTCAAAATAATGACAACAAAATAATGACACCCCTCTCCTCCTCTGACAAAATAATGACACCCCTCTCCTCCTCTGACAAAATAATGACACCCCTCTCCTCCTCTGACAAAATAATGACACCCCTCTCCTCCTCTGACAAAATAATGACACCCCTCTCCTCCTCTGACAAAATAATGACACCCCTCTCCTCCTCTGTCAAAATAATGACACCTCTCTCCTCCTCTAATGACAAAATAATGACACCCCTCTCCTCCTCTGAAAATAATGACACCCCTCTCCTCCTCTGACAAAAATAATGACACCCCTCTCCTCCTCTGACAAAATAATGACACCCCTCTCCTCCTCTGTCAAAATAATCTCCTCCTCTGACAAAATAATGACACTTCTCTCCTCTGTCAAAATAATGACCCTCTCTCCTCTCCCACAAATCCATCTCCCAGAATGCACCGACTTCTCTCCGCCAGTGGCGGTGATGCTGATGATCTTCCTCTGTCTGGAGGCCTTCCTCTTCCTCACCTTCACCGTGGTGATGTTCGGAACGCAGATACACTCCATCTGCAACGACGAGACGGTGAGGCACCAAGCTCTGTGGTCGTCACCACTTAAAGGAAGTGTCAAGGTTAACACATTATTACTGACACCGTCCAGCCTGCAGTGGTGGAAAAAGCTCTCAATTGTCATACTTGTCATACTTGAGTAAAAGTAAAGATACTTTAATAGATAATGAATCAAGTAAAAGTGAAAGTCACCCAGTGAAATACTACTTGAGTAAAAGTCACCCAGTGAAATACTACTTGAGTAAAAGTCACCCAGTAAAATACTACTTGAGTAAAAGTCACCCAGCAAAATACTACTTGAGTGAAAGTCACCCAGTAAAATACTACTTGAGTAAAAGTCACCTGGTAAAATATTACTTGAGTAAAAGTGAAAGTCACCCAGGTAAACTACTACTTGAGTAAAAGTGAAAGTCACCCAGGTAAAATACTACTTGAGTAAAAGTCACCTGGTAAAATACTAGAGTGAAAGTCACCCAGTAAAATACTACTTGAGTAAAGGTATTTGGTTTTAAATGTACGTACGTATCGAAAGTAAATGGACAAGTACAGTTGAAGTCGGAAGTTTACATACACTTAGGTTGGACTCATTAAAACTCGTTTTTCAACCACTCCACACATTTCTTGTTAACAAACTATAGTTTTGGCAAGTCGGTTAGGACATCTACTTTGTGCATGACACAAGTCATTGTTCCACCAATTATTTACAGACAGATTATTTCACTTATAATTCACTGTATCACAATTCCAGTGGGTCAGGAGTTTACATACACTAAGTTGACTGTGCCTTTAAACAGCTTGGAAAATTCCAGAAAATTATGTCATGGCTTTAGAAGCTTCTGATAGGCTAATTGACATCCATTTGAATCAATTGGAGGTGTACCAGTGGATGTATTTCAAGGCCTAGCTTCAAACTCAGTGCCTCTTTGCTTGACATCATTGGAAAATCAAAAGAAATCAGCCAAGACCTCTGGTTCATCTTTGGGAGCATTTTCCAAACACCTGAAGATACCACGTTCATCTGTACAAACAATAGTACGCAAGTATAAACACCATGGGACCAAGCAGCCGTCATACCGCTCAGGAAGAAGACGCATTCTGTCTCCTAGAGATGAACGTACTTTGGTGCATAAAGTGCAAATCAATCCCAGAACAGCAGCAAAGGACCTTGTGAAGATGCTGGAGGAAACAGGTACAAAAGTATCTATATCCACAGTAAAACGAGTCCTATATCAACATAACCTGAAAGGCCACTCAGCAAGGAAGAAGCCACTGCTCCAAAACCGCCATAAAAAAGCCAGACTACGGTTTGCAACTGCACATGGGGACAAAGATAGTACTTCTTGGAGAAATGTCCTCTGATCTGATGAAACAAACATAGAACTGTTTGGCCATAATGACCATCATCATGTTTGGAGGAAATAGGGGGAAGCTTGCGAGCCGAAGAACACCATCCCAACCATGAAGCACGGGGGTGGCAGCATCATGTTGTGGGGGTGCTTTGCTGCAGGAGGGACTGGTGCACTTCACAAAATAGATGACCTCATGAGAAGGAAAATTATGTGGATATATTGAATCAACATCTCAAGACATCAGTCAGGAAGTTAAAGCTTGGTAAAATGGGTCTTCCAAATGGACAATGACCCCAAGCATACTTCAAAGTTGTGGAAAAATGGCTTAAGGACAACAAAGTCAAGGTATTGGAGTGGCCATCACAAAGCCCTGACCTCAATCCTATTGAAAATGTGTGGGCAGAACTGAAAAAGCGTGTGCGAACAAGGAGGCCTACAAACCTGACTCAGTTACACCAGCTCTGTCAGGAGGAATGGGCCAAAATTCACCCAACTTATTGTGTGAAGCTTGTGGAAGGCTACCTGAAACATTTGACCCAAGTTAAACAATTTAAAGGCAACGCTACCAAATACTAATTGAGTGTATGTAAACTTCTGACCCACTGGGAATGTGATGAAAGAAATAAAAGCTGAAATAAATCATTCTCTCTACTATTATTCTGACATTTCACATTCTTAAAATAAAGTGGGGATTCTAACTGACCTAAGACAGGGAATTTCTAAATCAAATGTCAGGAATTGTGAAGAACTGAGTTTGAAACCTCTTACAGCTCCCCCTACTTTGTGCAATTTCCGACATACCCAAATCTAACTGCCTGTAGCTCAGGCACAGAAGCAAGTGTTCAAATGTTCATAAATGACCAGCATGATCCAATAATAATAAGGCAGAACAGTTGAAACTGGAGCAGCAGCACGGCCAGGTGGACTGGGGACAGCAAGGAGTCATCATGTCAGGTAGTCCTGAGGCATGGTCCTAGGGCTCAGGTCCTCCGAGAGAGAGAGAGAAAGAGAGAATTAGAGAGAGCATACTTAAATTCACACAGGACACCGGATAGGACAGGAGAAGTACTCCAGATATACTCCAGATATAACAAACTGACCCTAGCCCCCCGACACAAACTACTGCAGCATAAATACTGGAGGCTGAGACAGGAGGGGTCAGGAGACACTGTGGCCCCATCCGATGACACCCCCGTACAGGGCCAAACAGGAAGGATATAACCCCACTCACTTTGCCAAAGCACAGCCCCCACACCACTAGAGGGATATCTTCAACCACCAACTTACCATCCTGAGACAAGGCCGAGTATAGCCCACAAAGATCTCCGCCATGGGCACAACCCAAGGGGGCACCAGCAGACAGGAAGATCACATCAGTGACTCAACTCACTCAAGTGACGCACCCCTCCTAGGGACGGTATGGAAGAGCCTAGTAAGCCAGTGACTCAGCCCCTGTAATAGGAGATGACTCAGACCAGAGTCATCTCCTAGTCTGACTGGACTACAGATCATTCTGGTCCCTGAGTCATCTCCTAGTCTGACTGGACTACAGATCATTCTGGTCCCTGAGTCATCTCTAGTCTGACTCCATTCTGGTCTGATCTCCTAGTCTGACTGGACTACAGATCATTCTGGTCCCTGAGTCATCTCCTAGTCTGACTGGACTACAGATCATTCTGGTCCCTGAGTCATCTCCTAGTCTGACTGGACTCTCATTCTGGTCCCTGAGTCATCTCTAGTCTGACTGGACTAGATCATTCTGGTCCCTGAGTCATCTCCTAGTCTGACTGGACTACAGATCATTCTGGTCCCTGAGTCATCTCCTAGTCTGACTGGACTACAGATCATTCTGGTCCAATCTCCTTCACTGGACTTTTCCCCTGATATCCATGAACAAATCAGAACAAAATGTCTGTCCTGAATCGACCTAGTTGAGGCAGCAGTAGCACGGTTTCATTAAAATAGTGTGTTGACTAAAGTGTCTGTCTGTTGTCTGTGTCTGTCTGTCGGTGTCTGTTTCATCTCCCAGGAGATCGAGCGTCTGAAGAATGAGAAGCCGACGTGGGAGCGGCGTGTGCGCTGGGAGGGGATGAAGGCCGTGTTCGGAGGCCCGCCCTCCTTCCTCTGGTTCAACCCATTCACCGGCCTGCGTCTGCGGCGCCTACTGATGACACGTACACGCCGTAGTGGTGTGGAGTTCTCTGTCTGAGGGCTGAGCAGCCAAACACAGCTCTTCACCGTCTGATACCCCCGGACCTCTCTGGACCGTCTGGTACCCCCGGACCTCTCTGGACCGTCTGATACCCCGGACCTCTCTGGACCGTCTGATACCTCTGGACTGTCTGGTACCCCGGACCTCTCTGGACCGTCTGATACCCCCGGACCTCTCTGGACCGTCTGGTACCCCCGGACCTCTCTGGACCGTCTGATACTCCCGGACCGTCTGGTACCCCGGACCTCTCTGGACCGTCTGATACCCCCGGACCTCTCTGGACCGTTGAACACATCATGGGGGTTCTGGTGGTACCTCTGGACTGATAGGATGGGGGTGTGATCTGTGACCTACGTAATGTAGAACAGCTGTACCCCCCCATACACACTACAGGGGCTCCCCTGAAGTCCCTGACTCTCTGCCCTTAGAAAAAGTGCTTCCAGCATGGCTGTCTCCACCCCACTGACAGGGAGACCTGTATCTGGGTCTGTCCTCCACACAGAGAGACTAGGGCTTTATCTGGGTCTGTCCTCCACACAGAGAGACTAGGGCTTTATCTGGGTCTGTCTGTCCACATAGAGAGACTAGGGCTTTATCTGGGTCAGAGTGTCCACACAGAGAGAGTAGGGCTTTATCTGGGTCTGTCCTCCACACAGAGAGACTAGGGCTTTATCTGGGTCTGTCCTACACACAGAGAGACTAGGGCTGAATATGGGTCAGTCTGTCCACACAGCGAGACTAGGGCTTTATCTGGGTCAGTCTGTCCACACAGCGAGACTAGGGCTGAATATGTTTCTGGGCCTGTCCTCTACACAGAGAGACTAGGGCTGAATATGGGTCTGTATCTGGGTCAGTCTGTCCACACAGAGAGACTAGGGCTGAATATGGTTTTGTATCTGGGTCAGTCTGTCCACACAGTGAGACTAGGGCTGAATATGCTTCTGGGTCTGTATCTGGGTCAGTCCTCTACACAGAGAGACTAGGGCTAAATATGGGTCTGGGTCTGTCCTCCACACAGACTAGGGCTTTATCTGGGTCTGTATCTGGGTCAGTCCTCCACACAGAGAGACTAGGGCTTTATCTGGGTCTGTATCTGGGTCAGTCCTCTACACACAGAGACTAGGGCTGAATATGAGTCTGTATCTGGGTCAGTCTGTCCACACAGCGAGACTAGGGCTTTATCTGGGTCTGTATCTGGGTCAGTCCTCCACACAGAGAGACTGGGGCTGAATCTCAAGCTGAACCCTTGGCCGCTAATCCTTTTGTGTTTGATAGTGATCGCTCAACTGCCACTGTTCTGGGACAGGGAGAGACCAGCCTGCCCTCCTCTGCTGTGAGTCCCATTCAGTCAGTCAGCCAGCCAGCCAGTCAGCCAGTCAGCCAGTCAGCCAGTCAGTCAATCAGTCAGTCAGCCAGCCAGCCAGTCAGTCAATCAGCCAGTCAGCCAGCCAGTCAGTCAGTCAGTCAATCAGTCAGTCAGTCAATCAGTCAATCAGTCAGCCAGCCAGTCAGCCAGCCAGCCAGTCAATCAGCCAGTCAATCAGTCAGCCAGCCAGCCAGTCAATCAGCCAGTCAATCAGCCAGCCAGCCAGTCAATCAGCCAGTCAATCAGCCAGCCAGCCAGTCAGTCAGTCAATCAGCCAGTCAATCAGCCAGTCAATCAGTCAGCCAGCCAGCCAGTCAATCAGTCAGTCAATCAGCCAGCCAGCCAGTCAATCAGCCAGTCAATCAGCCAGCCAGCCAGTCAGTCAGTCAATCAGTCAGCCAGCCAGTCAGCCAGCCAGCCAGTCAATCAGCCAGTCAATCAGTCAGCCAGCCAGCCAGTCAGCCAGTCAGCCAGTTTGCTTTTTTAAGGAGCTCCTCTTCTGTCTTTTTGATGAAGAACCTGCAGTATGGAACTGTCGAGGTGTCACTCACAATCATTGTTCTGCTCTGAAGACACTGAGTTGTGATTGGACGTTAAACAGGATTTGTCTAGGACACCCAATGGACAGACAGGACAGGGGTGAAATGACGTTCTGAGTTAACTACACTCCAGGACTTGTCTAGGACACCCAATGGACAGACAGGACAGGGGTGAAATGACGTTCGGGGGAGGTTCTACCAGAATTGAGCAAATCCGAAACGCTGAAAAATGTATTTTTGTTGATTCTTTGTATTTTGTCTCATTGGTTGTTTTTCCTCCTTGGTTAGGAGCTGCTACAGTGTTTCCCAAGTCCCCCCCTTTACCAGTGTTTCCCAAGTCCCCCCCTTTACCAGTGTTTCCCAAGTCCCCCCCTTTACCAGTGTTTCCCAAGTCCCCCCCCTTTACCAGTGTTTCCCAAGTCCCCCCTTTACCAGTGTTTCCCAAGTCCCCCCCTTTACCAGTGTTTCCCAAGTCCCCCTTTACCAGTGTTTCCCAAGTCCCCCCTTTACCAGTGTTTCCCAAGTCCCCCCTTACCAGTGTTTCCCAAGTCCCCCCTTTACCAGTGTTTCCCAAGTCCCCCTTTACCAGTGTTTCCCAAGTCCCCCCCCTTACCAGTGTTTCCCAAGTCCCCCCTTTACCAGTGTTTCCCAAGTCCCCCCCCCTTACCAGTGTTTCCCAAGTCCCCCCTTTACCAGTGTTTCCCAAGTCCCCCCTTTACCAGTGTTTCCCAAGTCCCCCCTTTACCAGTGTTTCCCAAGTCCCCCCTTTACCAGTGTTTCCCAAGTCCCCCCCCCTTTACCAGTGTTTCCCAAGTCCCCCTTTACCAGTGTTTCCCAAGTCCCCCCTTTACCAGTGTTTCCCAAGTCCCCCCAATTTACCAGTGTTTCCCAAGTCCCCCTTTACCAGTGTTTCCCAAGTCCCCCCTTTTTACCAGTGTTTCAAATCTTCATTGGTGACTGTCCCAAGCCCCCTTTACCAGTGTTTCCCAAGTCCCCCCTTTCACCAGTGTTTCCCAAGTCCCCCAGGAAGCTTTACCAGTGTTTCCCAAGTCCCCCCTTTACCAGTGTTTCCCAAGTCCCCCCAACAGGAAGCTTTACCAGTGTTTCCCAAGTCCCCCTTACCAGTGTTTCCCAAGTCCCCCTTTACCAGTGTTTCCCAAGTCCCCCCTTTACCAGTGTTTCCCAAGTCCTCCCTTTACCAGTGTTTCCCAGTCCCCCTTTACCAATGTTTCCCAGACCCCAAGTCCTGTCCCCCCTTTACCAATGTTTCCCAGACCCCAAGTCCTGTCCCCCTTTACCAATGTTTCCCAGACCCCAAGTCCCCCCTTTACCAATGTTTCCCAGACCCCAAGCCCCCCTTTACCAGTGTTTCCCAAGTCCCCCCTTTACCAGTGTTTCCCAACAGGAAGTCCCCCCCTTTACAGTGTTTCCCAAGTCCCCCTTTACTAATGTTTCCCAGACCCCAAGTCCTGTCCCCCCTTTACCAATGTTTCCCAGACCCCCAAGTCCTGTCCCTCCCTTTACCAATGTTTCCCAGACCCCAAGTCCTGTCCCCCCTTTACCAATGTTTCCCAGACCCCAAGTCCCCCCCTTTACCAATGTTTCCCAGACCCCAAGTCCCCCTTTACTAATGTTTCAACCAAGTCCCCCCTTTACCAATGTTTCCCAGACCCCAAGTCCTGTCCCTCCTTTACCAATGTTTCCCAGACCCCAAGTCCTGTCCCCCCTTTACCAATGTTTCCCAGACAGGAAGTCCTGTCCCCCCTTTACCAATGTCTTCCCAGACCCCAAGCCCCCCTTTGACAATGTTTCCCAGACAGGAAGCCCCCCTTCATTGGGAATGGGTTTCCCAACAGGAAGCCTTTGACAATGTTTCCCAGACCCTTGTAGTGACATTGGGTCTGTCCCCAGGAAGCTTGTAGTGACAGTGTTTCCCAACACTTGGAGCTTTGGACGTTTGTCCCAACAGGAAGCTTGTAGTGCACCCTATTCCCTAACAGGAAGCTTGTAGTGCACTACTTTGTCAGACCAACAGGAGCCCTAGGACAGGGTCTGCAACCAACAGGAAGCTTATTTAGGGAGCCAACAGTTGGGTCTGTCACAGCCTTTAATCAAATCTTCATTGGTGAAGCGATGGGTCTGTCAACCAATAGGAAGCTTGTAGTGACATTGGGTCTGTCAACCAATAGGAAGCTTGTAGTGACAGTGGGTCTGTCAACCAATAGGAAGCTTGTAGTGACAATGGGTCTGTCAACCAACAGGAAGCTTGTAGTGACAATGGGTCTGTCAACCAACAGGAAGCTTGTAGTGACAATGGGTCTGTCAACCAACAGGAAGCTTGTAGTGACAATGGGTCTGTCAACCAACAGGAAGCTTGTAGTGACATTGGGTCTGTCAACCAACAGGAAGCTTGTAGTGACAGTCTTTAATAAAATGCAATGGGTCTGTCAACCAACAGGAAGCTTGTAGTGACAGTCTTTTTTACAACTGATGAAGGCTAATTCAGTCCACCATTTTGTTTCCCCCTCCTGACCTCCCTCATGATGAAGGCTAATTCAGTCCACCATTTTGTTTCCCCCTCAGCCCTCCTGACCTCCCTCGTGATGAAGGCTAATTCAGTCCACCATTTTGTTTTCCCCCTCAGCCCTCCTGACCTCCCTCATGATGAAGGCTAATTCAGTCCACCATTTTGTTTCCCCCTCAGCCCTCCTGACCTCCCTCGTGATGAAGGCTAATTCAGTCCACCATTTTGTTTTCCCCCTCAGCCCTCCTGACCTCCCTCAGTGATGAAGGCTAATTCAGTCCCACCATTTTGTTTTCCCCCTGGGCCCTCCTGACCTCCCTCATGATGAAGGCTAATTCAGTCCACCATTTTGTTTTCCCCCCTCAGCCCTCCTGACCTCCCTCGTGATGAAGGCTAATTCAGTCCACCATTTTGTTTCCCCCTCCCCCCCTCATGATGAAGGCTCAGTCCACCATTTTGTTTCTCCTGACCTCCTCATGATGAAGGCTAATTCAGTCCACCATTTTGTTTCCCCCTCAGCCCTCCTGACCTCCCCTCATGATGAAGGCTAATTCAGTCCACCATTTTGTTTCCCCCTCAGCCCTCCTGACCTCCCTCATCATGATGAAGGCTAATGGGTCAGTCCACCATTTTGTTTCCCCCTCAGCCCTCCTGACCTCCCTCATGATGAAGGCTAATTCAGTCCACCATTTTGTTTCCCCCTCCTGACCTCCCTCATGATGAAGGCTAATTCAGTCCACCATTTTGTTTCCCCCTCAGCCCTCCTGACCTCCCTCGTGATGAAGGCTAATTCAGTCCACCATTTTGTTTCCCCCTCAGCCCTCCTGACCTCCCTCATGATGAAGGCTAATTCAGTCCACCATTTTGTTTCCCCCTCAGCCCTCCTGACCTCCCTCGTGATGAAGGCTAATTCAGTCCACCATTTTGTTTTCCCCCTCAGCCCTCCTGACCTCCCTCGTGATGAAGGCTAATTCAGTCCACCATTTTGTTTCCCCCCAGGAAGCTCTGTCCACCTTTTGTTTCCCCCTCAGCCCTCTGACCTCCCTCATGATGAAGGCTAATTCAGTCCACCATTTTGTTTCCCCCTCAGCCCTCCTGACCTCCCCCTCATGATGAAGCTAATTCAGTCCACCATTTTGTTTCCCCCTCAGCCCTCCTGTCCACCTGTCCCTCATGATGAAGGCTAATTCAGTCCACCATTTTGTTTCCCCCTCAGCCCTCCTGACCTCCCTCATGATGAAGGCTAATTCAGTCCACCATTTTGTTTCCCCTCAGCCCTCCTGACCTCCCTCATGATGAAGGCTAATTCAGTCCACCATTTTGTTTCCCCCTCAGCCCTCCTGACCTCCTCATGATGAAGGCTAATTCAGTCCACCATTTTGTTTCCCCCTCAGCCCTCCTGACCTCCCTCATGATGAAGGCTAATTCAGTCCACCATTTTGTTTCCCCCTCAGCCCTCCTGACCTCCCTCATGATGAAGGCTAATTCAGTCCACCATTTTGTTTCCCCCAACAGCCCTCCTGACCTCCCTCATGATGAAGGCTAATTCAGTCCACCATTTTGTTTCCCCCTCAGCCCTCAACAGGACCTCCCTCATGATGAAGGCTAATTCAGTCCACCATTTTGTTTCCCCCTCAGCCCTCCTGACCTCCCTCATGATGAAGGCTAATGGTCAGTCCACCATTTTCAGTTTCCCCCTCAGCCCTCCTGACCTCCCTCATGATGAAGGCTAATTCAGTCCACCATTTTGTTTCCCCCTCAGCCCTCCTGACCTCCCTCATGATGAAGGCTAATTCAGTCCACCATTTTGTTTCCCCCTCAGCCCTCCTGACCTCCCTCATGATGAAGGCTAATTCAGTCCACCATTTTGTTTCCCCCTCCTGACCTCCCTCATGATGAAGGCTAATTCAGTCCACCATTTTGTTTCCCCCTCAGCCCTCCTGACCTCCCTCATGATGAAGGCTAATTCAGTCCACCATTTTGTTTCCCCCTCAGCCCTCCTGACCTCCCTCATGATGAAGGCTAATTCAGTCCACCATTTTGTTTCCCCCTCAGCCCTCCTGACCTCCCTCATGATGAAGGCTAATTCAGTCCACCATTTTGTTTCCCCCTCAGCCCTCCTGACCTCCCTCATGATGAAGGCTAATTCAGTCCACCATTTTGTTTCCCCCTCAGCCCCACCATCCTGACCTCCCTCATGATGAAGGCTAATTCAGTCCACCATTTTGTTTCCCCCTCAGCCCTCCTGACCTCCCTCATGATGAAGGCTAATTCAGTCCACCATTTTGTTTCCCCCTCAGCCCTCCTGACCTCCCTCATGATGAAGGCTAATTCAGTCCACCATTTTGTTTCCCCCTCAGCCCTCCTGACCTCCCTCATGATGAAGGCTAATTCAGTCCACCATTTTGTTTCCCCCTCAGCCCTCCTGACCTCCCCTCATGATGAAGGCTAATTCAGTCCACCATTTTGTTTCCCCCCCAGCCCTCCTGACCTCCCTCATGATGAAGGCTAATTCAGTCCACCATTTTGTTTCCCCCTCCTGACCTCCCTCATGATGAAGGCTAATTCAGTCCACCATTTTGTTTCCCCCTCAGCCCTCCTGACCTCCCTCATGATGAAGGCTAATTCAGTCCACCATTTTGTTTCCCCCTCAGCCCTCCTGACCTCCCTCATGATGAAGGCTAATTCAGTCCACCATTTTGTTTCCCCCTCAGCCCTCCTGACCTCCCTCATGATGAAGGCTAATTCAGTCCACCATTTTGTTTCCCCCTCAGCCCTCCTGACCTCCCTCATGATGAAGGCTAATTCAGTCCACCATTTTGTTTCCCCCTCAGCCCTCCTGACCTCCCTCATGATGAAGGCTAATTCAGTCCACCATTTTGTTTCCCCCTCAGCCCTCCTGACCTCCCTCATGATGAAGGCTAATTCAGTCCACCATTTTGTTTCCCCCTCAGCCCTCCTGACCTCCCTCATGATGAAGGCTAATTCAGTCCACCATTTTGTTTCCCCCTCAGCCCTCCTGACCTCCCTCATGATGAAGGCTAATTCAGTCCACCATTTTGTGTTTCCCCCTCAGCCCTCCTGACCTCCCTCATGATGAAGGCTAATTCAGTCCACCATTTTGTTTCCCCCTCAGCCCTCCTGACCTCCCCTCATGATGAAGGCTAATTCAGTCCACCATTTTGTTTCCCCCTCAGCCCTCCTGACCTCCCTCATGATGAAGGCTAATTCAGTCCACCATTTTGTTTCCCCCTCAGCCCTCCTGACCTCCCTCATGATGAAGGCTAATTCAGTCCACCATTTTGTTTCCCCCTCAGCCCTCCTGACCTCCCTCATGATGAAGGCTAATTCAGTCCACCATTTTGTTTCCCCCTCAGCCCTCCTGACCTCCCTCATGATGAAGGCTAATTCAGTCCACCATTTTGTTTCCCCCTCAGCCCTCCTGACCTCCCTCATGATGAAGGCTAATTCAGTCCACCATTTTGTTTCCCCCTCAGCCCTCCTGACCTCCCTCATGATGAAGGCTAATTCAGTCCACCATTTTGTTTCCCCCTCAGCCCTCCTGACCTCCCTCATGATGAAGGCTAATTCAGTCCACCATTTTGTTTCCCCCTCAGCCCTCCTGACCTCCCTCATGATGAAGGCTAATTCAGTCCACCATTTTGTTTTCCCCCTCAGCCCTCCTGACCTCCCTCATGATGAAGGCTAATTCAGTCCACCATTTTGTTTTCCCCCTCAGCCCTCCTGACCTCCCTCATGATGAAGGCTAATTCAGTCCACCATTTTGTTTTCCCCCTCAGCCCTCCTGACCTCCCTCATGATGAAGGCTAATTCAGTCCACCATTTTGTTTCCCCCTCAGCCCTCCTGACCTCCCTCATGATGAAGGCTAATTCAGTCCACCATTTTGTTTCCCCCTCAGCCCTCCTGACCTCCCTCATGATGAAGGCTAATTCAGTCCACCATTTTGTTTCCCCCTCAGCCCTCCTGACCTCCCTCATGATGAAGGCTAATTCAGTCCACCATTTTGTTTCCCCCTCAGCCCTCCTGACCTCCTCATGATGAAGGCTAATTCAGTCCACCATTTTGTTTCCCCCTCAGCCCTCCTGACCTCCCTCATGATGAAGGCTAATTCAGTCCACCATTTTGTTTCCCCCTCAGCCCTCCTGACCTCCCTCATGATGAAGGCTAATTCAGTCCACCATTTTGTTTCCCCCTCAGCCCTCCTGACCTCCCTCATGATGAAGGCTAATTCAGTCCACCATTTTGTTTCCCCCTCAGCCCTCCTGACCTCCCTCATGATGAAGGCTAATTCAGTCCACCATTTTGTTTCCCCTCAGCCCTCCTGACCTCCCTCATGATGAAGGCTAATTCAGTCCACCATTTTGTTTCCCCCTCAGCCCTCCTGACCTCCCTCATGATGAAGGCTAATTCAGTCCACCATTTTGTTTCCCCCTCAGCCCTCCTGACCTCCCTCATGATGAAGGCTAATTCAGTCCACCATTTTGTTTCCCCCTCAGCCCTCCTGACCTCCCTCATGATGAAGGCTAATTCAGTCCACCATTTTGTTTCCACCATTTTGTTTCCCCCTCAGCCTCCCTGCTGACCTCCCTCATGATGAAGGCTGACCTCCCTCGTGATGAAGGCTAATTCAGTCCACCATTTTGTTTCCCCCTCAGCCCTCCTGACCTCCCTCATGATGAAGGCTAATTCAGTCCACCATTTTGTTTCCCCCTCAGCCCTCCTGACCTCCCTCATGATGAAGGCTAATTCAGTCCACCATTTTGTTTCCCCCTCAGCCCTCCTGACCTCCCTCATGATGAAGGCTAATTCAGTCCACCATTTTGTTTCCCCCTCAGCCCTCCTGACCTCATCTCTCTGCTGATTTAGTTGTCTTCACAACAGAGCCATTGTGACACAGGGTATTGATGATCGTCAACCACCCGTTTGTTTTATGAGATATGCGTTACCCTAATCAATACAATTAATCAATCATGCAAATATCCGCCATTGATTAATGTTGTATCTTTTAAACTGTATCCATTTTGATTTATGATTGTAGATATAATTTGTTTTAAAATAAAGAGATTTTAGTCTGTGAACAACATGTCCCATATGTAAAAACCTGATGTGGAAAAAGGATCTCATTTATTTTACTCTCTGTGTCAGGCTGTGTGTGTTTCTGTCAGGCTGTGGGGGTAACTGGTCCTGCTGACTCCATTTGTGGTGTGTGTTTCTGTCAGGCTGTGGGGGTAACTGGTCCTGCTGACTCCATTTGTGGTGTGTGTTTCTGTCAGGCTGTGGGGGTAACTGGTCCTGCTGACTCCATTTGTGGTGTGTGTTTCTGTCAGGCTGTGGGGGTAACTGGTCCTGCTGACTCCATTTGTGGTGTGTGTTTCTGTCAGGCTGTGGGGGTAACTGGTCCTGCTGACTCCATTTGTGGTGTGTGTTTCTGTCAGGCTGTGGGGGTCACTGGTCCTGCTGACTCCATTTGTGGTGCGTGTTTCTGTCAGGCTGTGGGGGTAACTGGTCCTGCTGACTCCATTTGTGGTGTGTGTTTCTGTCAGGCTGTGGGGGTAACTGGTCCTGCTGACTCCATTTGTGGTGTGTGTTTCTGTCAGTCGTGTCAGGCTGTGGGGGTAACTGGTCCTGCTGACTCCATTTGTGGTGCGTGTGTTCTGTCAGGCTGTGGGGGTAACTGGTCCTGCTGACTCCATTTGTGGTGTGTGTTTCTGTCAGGCTGTGGGGGTAACTGGTCCTGCTGACTCCATTTGTGGTGTGTGTTTCTGTCAGGCTGTGGGGGTAACTGGTCCTGCTGACTCCATTTGTGGTGTGTGTTTCTGTCAGGCTGTGGGGGTAACTGGTCCTGCTGACTCCATTTGTGGTGTGTGTTTCTGTCAGGCTGTGGGGGTAACTGGTCCTGCTGACTCCATTTGTGGTGTGTGTTTCTGTCAGGCTGTGGGGGTAACTGGTCCTGCTGACTCCATTTGTGGTGTGTGTTTCTGTCAGGCTGTGGGGTCACTGGTGCTGCATCTAACAGGAGATTTATCGCACAGTCCCCCCGTCGATGGGGTGGTAATTGAGTCGCCTTCTTTTTACAGAAGGAGAGTGACAAATCAGCATATTCAAGGGGATGCGCATGGTGGAGATCAAATCAAATCAAATTTATTTATATAGCCCTTCGTACATCAGCTGATATCTCAAAGTGCTGTACAGAAACCCAGCCTAAAACCCCAAACAGCAAGCAATGCAAGTGTGGACTTCCCACTGTAGTAGCACCGACGGAAACCCCTACACACCTCTCCAAGCACTTTCTTGACCACCCTGGGAGAGCCCTCTGTTGCCACGAAATAGTGGGGTCATGACAGGCCAACCAGGGTAGGCCCAGCACCACGGGAAACGCAGGAGAATCAATAAGGAAGATACTAATTCTCTCCTTGTGACCCTCCTGCGTAACCATGCCCAGTGGAGCGGTGGCCTCCCTAATCAGCCCTGACCCTAATGGTCGACTATCTAGGGCGGGCACAGGGAAAGGCATATCCACAGGAACAACGTCAGGCTGTGGGGTAACTGGTCCTGCTGACTAAACTATGGGTAAATGATCTGTCAATAAAATTCCCAGCTGCGCCTGAATCTACGAATCTACGAATCTACGAATCTACGAATCTACGAATCTACGAATCTATGAATCTACGAATCTATGAATCTACGAGCGCCTTATGCGGGTAAATCTCAGGAAATCTCAGTAAAATTATTAAACAAAAACCTGTGAGCAACAGGGGGCTCTGGGTGACACCGACTCACCTGGGGTGACACGCCTCGACTCCTAGAGGAACCTCTCCAGCACCGACCGGCAGTGTGCCCTCTGCAGCCACAGATGGTGCATGGATCGACCCTCCTCTGGTCTCCCTAAGTGCAGCACCTCCCAGCTCCATGGGCGTCGGAGCGGTGGTGCTGGGGGATGGAATTGACAGGCCCCGATCTGGACGTCCGCGGGTAGCCAGCAGGTTATCCAACCTTATGGACATGTCCACCAGCTGGTTATCCAACCTTATGGACATGTCCACCAGCAGGTTATCCAACCTTATGGACATGTCCACCAGCTGGTTGTCCAACCTTATGGACATGTCCACCAGCTGGTTGTCCAACCTTATGGACATGTCCACCAGCTGGTTATCCAACCTCATGGACATGTCCACCAGCTGGTTATCCAACCTCATGGACATGTCCACCAGCTGGTTATCCAACCTTATGGACATGTCCACCAGCTGGTCGAAGGTCAGAGTTGTGTCCCTACAGGCCAACTCCCGACGGACGTCCTCACGCAAACTACCCTGAGGGTCTGTAGGATGTGTCTCTGAAGACAACACAAGCCTTTCATTAAAATGTTGTAATGAGAATGTATGTTATTTAGATACTTATACGATAGGATGAAGGGAACTGAAAGACGGAGGGAAGTTGGGACGGAGGGAACACTGAAAGACGGAGGGAACACTGAAAGACGGAGGGAACACTGAAAGACGGAGGAAACACTGAAAGACGGAGGGAACACTGAAAGACGGAGGAAACACTGAAAGACGGAGGGAACACTGAAAGACGGAGGAAACACTGAAAGACGGAGGAAACACTGAAAGACGGAGGAAACACTGAAAGACGGAGGGGAACACTGAAAGACGGAGGGGAACACTGAAAGACGGAGGGAACACTGAAAGACGGAGGGAACACTGAAAGACGGAGGGAACACTGAAAGACGGAGGGAACACTGAAAGACGGAGGGGAACACTGAAAGACGGAGGGAACACTGAAAGACGGAGGGAACACTGAAAGACGGAGGGAACACTGATAGACGGAGGGAACACTGATAGACGGAGGGAAGTTGGGACAGAGGGAACACTGAAAGACAGAGGAAACACTGAAAGACGGAGGGAACACTGAAAGACGGAGGGAACACTGAAAGACGGAGGGAACACTGAAAGACGGAGGGAAGTTGGGACAGAGGGAACACTGAAAGACAGAGGGAACACTGAAAGACGGAGGGAACACTGAAAGACGGAGGGAAGTTGGGACAGAGGGAACACTGAAAGACGGAGGGAACACTGAAAGACGGAGGGAACACTGAAAGACGGAGGGAACACTGAAAGACGGAGGGAACACTGAAAGACGGAGGGAAGTTGGGATGGAGGGAACACTGATAGACGGAGGGAAGTTGGGACGGAGGGAACACTGAAAGACGGAGGGAAGTTGGGATGGAGGGAACACTGATAGACGGAGGGAAGTTGGGACGGAGGGAACACTGAAAGACGGAGGGAACACTGAAAGACGGAGGGAACACTGAAAGACGGAGGGAACACTGAAAGACGGAGGGAAGTTGGGACGGAGGGAACACTGAAAGACGGAGGGAAGTTGGGATGGAGGGAACACTGATAGACGGAGGGAAGTTGGGACGGAGGGAACACTGAAAGACGGAGGGAACACTGAAAGACGGAGGGAACACTGAAAGACGGAACACTGAAAGACGGAGGGAAGTTGGGACGGAGGAAACACTGAAAGACAACGGATCTGTCCCAATGGTACCCTATTCCCTATATAGTGCACTGCTTTAGAACATGACGCTGAGGGCTCTGGTCCAAAGTAGTGCACTATATAGGGAATAGGGTGCCATAGGGCATAATAATGATCATAATCTTGTGATTATTGTGACTTTTGCCATTGTCATTGTTTGTAAGCTCGTGCGGTCTAAAATTAATCTATGATCGTATGCTATCCATTTGTTGTTTGTATGCTGTTCTTTGTATGACATTTTAATATTTGATAATTAACCAATGATATTAGGCCACACCTGGCCATGATTACAGACACCTGTGTCATTTGACACTACATAAACTAGTCATCCCGCAGTGTTTGTGATTATACCCTGATGAAGACAGCTTGTCTGTCCAAACTTTGGATATTATATTTTTTGCATCGGAGCTCCTTTCTCCTTTCTTTATCAAGACCTTTCTTTGATAAACAGGAAACTGTTGACAAACTTAACAGAGTTGCAGTTCGTGACACTCAAACCGGTGTGCCTGGTATCTACTACCAATTATTGAAAGATGTTTTTAAATGTGTCTTAAATTGTCTTTATAATGTGTTGTTTTGCATGATAAACCTGATTCGACTAAAATAATGATGGCTATTTGGCTGTTCCATTTATTGCCGTGTGGATGTGAACCAATATGCACTGAATTTGAATCTGATAAGATAATATTAGATTCATATAAATCAGATTATTCAAGAATCAATGACGGACACCAAGAAATCTACAGATTGTGCCTTTAAATCGAGCGCGGCAAACAAACGCGGCAACCAGCAGCGTCTTCCTAACCTCCTAAAATAAATCAAATCTGACGTTAATTTGACAGATGCTGGATCCCTTCTAGCCATGACCAACTGCTTCCGCCTACACTAAATCAATGGTATATATTTGTATATACTGTATTATAATACAACAACAAAAATACATAGGACATCACTACACGTATATTTTATCTGAAGAAACATATTAATTGAGTTTCAAAAATGTAAATACCTAAACTAAGGTCAGTGGTTACAATTGTATAAACCTACAATAGTTGTAAGAATACAGTAAGAATGTAATTCTGTATTCAAACCAATACCTTCAGTACTTAATTAAATCGCATTTTTGCTTTGGAGAACATGTCAGGATAGATTCACAGTGTATGTTAAGAGGTTGCCCCCTGCTGGATAAGAAATGTAATACATTCTTAAGATCACTTTAACTCGAACAAGATCCCTCCTAGAGGGAAATTCTTCTGGAATTCCTATATTACTGAAATTAAATGGAAGAACGCTTGTTTGCTCCCTTTTAAAGCAAGCACAAAATATACCCTTGCAATAACTTGTCTAAATTCATGGACTTCGAGGACATAATTATGCCTTTTCTGTGATAATGAAGGGTAAACTATTATACACATTTTTTTTTTTTTACGAGTGTGTGACTCTGTGAAGTTATTTTGGAGCGAGTTAAGTATTTAAATGTTTTATTTCATTAATAAGACCCATGTTTTTACAATGAAAGATGTTACTAAAATGAAAACAAAACCATTGAATTAAGTCCTTCCATTTCTTCATTCTGTCTGGTAAATGTTATATACACAAACACTTAAAAAAAAAAATCTGTCCCCAAATGCAACATTTTTAAAATTAAAATCCAATATTATATATATATATATATATATATATATAAAAAACACAATTAATGGTAATCGGTTTGCCGCGATGACGTCATTGACGTGGTGCGTAATGTGAGCGTAGGTGGGCGTAAGGTGAGCGAAATGCGGCCAGACGGAAGTTTGACTGAACACTAAACCAGCGCGGCAGATGAAATACACATCAGTTTATTTACATCGTAGATGTGGCGGCAACACGACAACATGGAGTCGAGTGCGGACCGCGGACTAGATGTGGAATGTGTTGTTAATCGGTGGATAGTGGATTATTATATATCTGTGGCGTTTGAGGCGTTCAGGAATGAACAGGACAGTGATTTCTGTGAGATCAGAGACATCCTTCAATGTTAGTAACGTTTTCTCACAGATGCAGTTAGCTAACTAGCTAACTAACGTTAGCATCTACGCGAAGCCAATACAGGTTTCTAATACCGTCTCTGCCTAAAATAGTTAATTAACAATTAACTCCCGTGTTAACAGTTTGTTTAGCTAGCTATGTTTATAAACTTTTAGTTTTATACCACGTGATACCCAGCTAGTTAGATATGTTAGCTAACTGTGTGGTAACGTTGACTGTGAGCTGGACCAGTTGGTTGGACTAGATCCCCCGGTGAACAGGTTCGTTTTTGGTCCTTACTTTAGCACCACACAGCTGATTTAAATAACCTTAAATCAACTCATTATTTATTGTCTGAATCAGCTGTGTAGCGCAAGGACATAAACTAAACCTGCGGGGGTGCGTTCATTTCGTTTCAACGTTTGCTACGGTGCTGAGCGGTTTTTCCCCAAAACGTGTCGTGAACAGACTAGTTTGGTCCGTTCGGTGTGAAGCAGTGACTCGTTGTTAAAGACAAGCGGTGCTTTTTGAAGCTATACAACCCCTCACCGTTTTTCAATTGGTCGTTCAGTACAGCACAGTTTTAGTTAATTTAACGTTCTGTTGCGTTTTTATGTACTAAAGGCTTTCCAGGACCAAGTTTGGGAAATGCTGAGTTATCTACACTCATTTATTTGATATTTATTTAACTAAGCAAGTCAGTTAAGAACAAATTCTTATTTACAATTACTGCCTACCGGGGAACGGTGGGTTAACTGCCTTGTTCAGGGGCAGAAGAACAGATTTTTACCTTGTCAGCTCGGGGATTCGAACTTACAACCTTTTGGTTACAAGTTCAACGCTCTAACCACTAGGCTGCGCTGCCGCTCAGTCAGGGCTTTCATACTTCTAGCACTTAGCGGTGCAGAGATATTGTGAAGGAAGTGAGTTTTGTGTTTACACAGGACTGTACCGCCCCCCCCTCCTACCGTTATACAGGTTGTGACCAATACAATTGGATTTAGATTTGATGAGCCATCTAGCGTGTTCCGAACATGCAGAACTATACAGCGCCCTCGGCATTGTTGCAACATTTGAGAGGTTCGCGGCGACGCGGTACGGGGCTTGATTTGGCCTC
Source organism: Oncorhynchus nerka (assembly GCF_034236695.1). Classification (NCBI taxonomy): domain Eukaryota; kingdom Metazoa; phylum Chordata; class Actinopteri; order Salmoniformes; family Salmonidae; genus Oncorhynchus; species Oncorhynchus nerka. The sequence goes on from NW_027040447.1 coordinate 93,417, forward strand.
TGCGTGCCCCAGAGGTACCGCTGTTGCGTCACACCCTCCATACGAAGGTCCGACCACATTTAAATGGGCTTTTACACTTACGCACAGGTGTTCGGAAGATCGGAGGGAAGGGTGTAGGGGAAGTAAGGGGGAGGACAGGGAAGGAGGAGGGAGGGGAATGAAGAGGATAGGGGAAGGAAGGAAGATGGCTCGTCAAGTCTAAATCCAATTGTATTGGTCACAACCTGTATGACAACTGGCTGTGATTGGGAGTGCCATAGGGTGGCGAACGATTGGGCCCAGCGTCGTCTGGGTTTGGCCGGGGTAGGCCGTCATTGTAAATAAGAATTTGTTCTTAACTGACTTGCCCAGTTAAATAAAGGTTAAATAAACATACAGAATACAACTGGTGTAGATTTAATGTGACATTTTTACTTAGGAGCCCAATGCAGAAGTAAAAAAGTAAGAAAAATATGTTGAGAAAAAAACAAGGAAATAGTAACACAATAAAACAATGTGTAGGGAGGCAGGGAGGGATAAAAGTGACCAGGCAATCAGGATAGATAATTAACTAACAGTGTGTGTGTATGTAGTGTGTGTGGGGGGAAGAAGCTGTTCAGCAGTCTGATGGCTTGGGGGTAGAAGCTGTTCAGCAGTCTGATGGCTTGGGGGTAGAAGCTGTTCAGCAGTCTGATGGCTTGGGGTAGAAGCTGTTCAGCAGTCTGATGGCTTGGGGGTAGAAGCTGTTCAGCATTCTGATGGCTTGGGGGTAGAAGCTGTTCAGCAGTCTGATTGCTTGGGGGTAGAAGCTGTTCAGCAGTCTGATGGCTTGGGGGTAGAAGCTGTTCAGCATTTTGATGGCTTGGGGGTAGAAGCTGTTCAGCAGTCTGATGGCTTGGGGGGTAGAAGCTGTTCAGCAGTCTAATGGCTTGGGGGTAGAAGCTGTTCGGCAGTCTGATGGCTTGGGGGTAGAAGCTGTTCAGCAGTCTAATGGCTTGGGGGTAGAAGCTGTTCAGCAGTGTGATGGCTTGGGGGTAGAAGCTGTTCAGCAGTGTGATGGCTTGGGGGTAGAAGCTGGAACATGGAGGTATGACCGTGTGGGAACACTAACCCTATAAATGTGTGTAGCAATTGAACCTTTTGTTTTTTGAAAATGATTTCTCGCTGATCTGAAAGTACCGTTCCGTATGTTTCCAGAACTGCACGGTGAGCAATGATGTTACTGTTCAGAGCAAGGGGGGCTCGGTCTCTTAGTCAGGGGGCTCGGTCTCTTAGTCAGGGGCTCGGTCTCTTAGTCAGGGGCTCGGTCTCTTAGTCAGGGGGCTCTGTCTCTTAGTCAGGGGCTCGGTCTCTTAGTCAGGGGCTCTGTCTCTTAGTCAGGGGCTCGGTCTCTTAGTCAGGGGCTCTGTCTCTTAGTCAGGGGGCTCTGTCTCTTAGTCAGGGGGCTCGGTCCTTAGTCAGGGGGCTCGGTCTCTTAGTCAGGGGGCTCGGTCTCTTGGTCAGGGGCTCTGTCTCTTAGTCAGGGGGCTGGTCTCTTAGTCAGGGGGCTCGGTCTCTTAACAGGGGCTCTGTCTCTTAGTCAGGGGCTCTGTCTCTTAGTCAGGGCTCGGTCTCTTAGTCAGGGGCTCGGTCCTTAGTCAGGGGGCTCGGTCTCTTAGTCAGGGGGCTCGGTCTCCTAGTCAGGGGGCTCGGTCTCTTAGTCAGGGGGCTCTGTCTCTTAGTCAGGGGCTCGGTCTCTTAGTCAGGGGCTCTGTCTCTTAGTCAGGGGGCTCTGTCTCTTAGTCAGGGCTCGGTCTCTTAGTCAGGGGGCTCGGTCTCTTAGTCAGGGGCTCGGTCTCTTAGTCAGGGGCTCGGTCTCTTAGTCAGGGCTCGGTCTCTTAGTCAGGGGGCTCGGTCTCTTAGTCAGGGGGCTCGGTCTCTTAGTCAGGGGGCTCGGTCTCTTAACAAAACGTCCCCGGTCAGAGGAGCCTATCGTCAACAGGTGCTTAATAAGCAGTTAGCCCCATTTAATAGACGCTAGCTAACACATTATCCAACAACGTCCTCTTTCAGGTCATCTGGTTCGGCCGTTGGAAGCCTACGACGCCACACCCAAGAAGATTCGAGCAATACAGTTCCTCACCAGGATATATGACGGTGACAAACTCGGTGAGAGTTTTGAGTTCAACATGAAGTGACTTCTTAGCTATGATGTAAATATATCACTAGCCACTCTAAACAATGCTACCTTATATAATGTTACTTACCCTACATTATTCATCTCATATGCATATGTATATACTGTACTCTAGATCATCGACTGCATTCTTATGTCACTAGCCACTTTAACTACGCCACTTTGTTTACATACTCATCTCATATGTATATACTGTACTCGATACCATCTACTGTATCTTGCCTATGCCGCTCTGTACCATCACTCATTCATATATCTTTATGTACATATTCTTTATCCCTTTACACTTGTGTGTCTAAGGTAGTAGTTTTGGAATTGTTAGTTAGATTACTTGTTGGTTATCACTGCATTGTCGGAACTAGAAGCACAAGCATTTCGCTACACTCGCATTAACATCTGCTAACCATGTGTATGTGACAAATAAAATTTGATTTGATTTGATTAGCTAGCTACATAACAACACTATCTATGTAACAGCTGTTCCTAGCTAGCTACATAACAACACTATCTATGTAACAGCTGTTCCTAGCTAGCTACATAACAACACTATCTATGTAACAGCTGTTCCTAGCTAGCTACATAACAACACTATCTATGTAACAGCTGTTCCTAGCTAGCTACATAACAACACTATCTATGTAACAGTTGTTCCTAGCTAGCTACATAACAACACTATCTATGTAACAGCTGTTCCTAGCTAGCTACATAACAACACTATCTATGTAACAGCTGTTCCTAGCTAGCTACATAACAACAGTGTCTATGTAACAGCTGTTCCTTATAGCTACATAACAACACTATCTATGTAACAGCTGTTCCTAGCTAGCTACATAACAACACTATCTATGTAACAGCTGTTCCTAGCTAGCTACATAACAACACTATCTATGTAACAGCTGTTCCTAGCTAGCTACATAACAACACTATCTATGTAACAGTTGTTCCTAGCTAGCTACATAACAACACTATCTATGTAACAGCTGTTCCTAGCTAGCTACATAACAACACTATCTATGTAACAGCTGTTCCTAGCTAGCTACATAACAACACTATCTATGTAACAGCTGTTCCTATCTAGCTACATAACAACACTATCTATGTAACAGCTGTTCCTAGCTAGCTACATAACAACACTATCTATGTAACAGCTGTTCCTAGCTAGCTACATAACAACACTATCTATGTAACAGCTGTTCCTAGCTAGCTACATAACAACACTATTTATGTAACAGCTGTTCCTAGCTAGCTACATAACAACACTATCTATGTAACAGCTGTTCCTAGCTAGCTACATAACAACACTATCTATGTAACAGTACGAACTAATATTCATTCCCTGTTGAAAATCAGAGACATCTGAAATGACCCCAAGTCCCAGAATCTGCTGTTCCTTATAGCTAGCTAGCCGTGTCTTTTGGAAATCAAGTCTGAGATCACTGACACAGTTGTTCTCTTTGCCGTCCACAGACTTCTCGTTTGACTCTCAGGAGGACCTCACGCCACTGGAGTCGGCTCTGTGCGTATTGGACAGCATCCGCGACGAGTTGCCGGTTCCCCAGAAAGACTTGGAGAGAGTACAGAAGTCTGTCAGAGAGATGGTGAGATCTGGCCACACTGTGTGTAGTCAATGATTGGTTCCCCAGAAAGACCCGATACACTGTGTGTAGTCATTGATTGGTCCCCCTGTTGAAACCAGATACACTGTGTGTCGTCATTGATTGGTCCCCCTGTTGAAACCCGATACACTGTGTGTCGTCATTGATTGGTCCCCCTGTTGAAACCCGATACACTGTGTTTAGTCATTGATTGGTCCCCCCGTTGAAACCAGATACACTGTGTGTCGTCATTGATTGGTCCCCCTGTTGAAACCCGATACACTGTGTTTAGTCATTGATTGGTCCCCCCGTTGAAACCAGATACACTGTGTGTCGTCATTGATTGGTCCCCCTGTTGAAACCAGATACACTGTGTGTCGTCATTGATTGGTCCCCCTGTTGAAACCCGATACACTGTGTGTAGTCATTGATTGGTCCCCCCGTTGAAACCAGATACACTGTGTGTAGTCATTGATTGGTCCCCCTGTTGAAACCCGATACACTGTGTGTCGTCATTGATTGGTCCCCCCGTTGAAACCAGATACACTGTGTGTCGTCATTGATTGGTCCCCCTGTTGAAACCCGATACACTGTGTGTCGTCATTGATTGGTCCCCCTGTTAAACCTGATACACTGTGTGTAGTCATTGATTGGTCCCCCTGTTGAAACCCGATACACTGTGTGTAGTCATTGATTGGTCCCCCTGTTGAAACCAGATACACTGTGTGTCGTCATTGATTGGTCCCCCTGTTGAAACCAGATACACTGTGTGTAGTCATTGATTGGTCCCCCGTTGAAACCCAATACACTGTTCTGATTTTCGTGTCAGCCCTGTCCAACATTATAAGATGACACCGTGTACTGTGGTCAACACTATTGTGCACTGTAGTGAATTGCACAACTATTTGTCCTTTCAAGTCTTCTCGTTCTTGTGTAGTTGTCCGTTCATGTCTTCTCGTTCTGGTGTAGTTGTCCGTTCATGTCTTCTCGTTCTGGTGTAATTGTCCGTTCATGTCTTCTCGTTCTGGTGTAGTCCGTTCATGTCTTCTCGTTCTGGTGTAATTGTCCGTTCATGTCTTCTCGTTCTGGTGTAATTGTCCGTTCATGTCTTCTCGTTCTGGTGTAATTGTCCGTTCATGTCTTCTCGTTCTGGTGTAGTTGTCCGTTCATGTCTTCTCGTTCTGGTGTAATTGTCCGTTCATGTCTTCTCATTCTGGTGTCATTGTCCGTTCATATCTTCTCATTCTGGTTTGAATTGTCCGTTCATGTCTTCTCATTCTGGTGTAATTGTCCGTTCATGTCTTCTCATTCTGGTGTAATTGTCCGTTCATGTCTTCTCATTCTGGTGTAATTGTCCGTTCATGTCTTCTCATTCTGGTGTAATTGTCCGTTCATGTCTTCTCATTCTGGTGTAATTGTCCGTTCATGTCTTCTCATTCTGGTGTAATTGTCCGTTCATGTCTTCTCATTCTGGTGTAATTGTCCGTTCATGTCTTCTCGTTCTGGTGTAGTTGTCCGTTCATGTCTTCTCATTCTGGTGTAGTTGTATTCTGCCATGTTGTGAACCCTGTTGTGCATCATTATAACGGTGAACCCTGTTGTGCATCATTATAACGGTGAACCCTGTTGTACATCATTATAACGGTGAACCCTGTTGTCCATCATTATAACGGTGAACCCTGTTGTACATCCTGACATCATTATAACGGTGAACCCTGTTGTACATCCTGACATCATTATAACGGTGAACCCTGTTGTACATCCTGACATCATTATAACGGTGAACCCTGTTGTACATCATTATAACGGTGAACCCTGTTGTACATCATTATAACGGTGAACCCTGTTGTACATCATTATAACGGTGAACCCTGTTGTACATCATTATAACGGTGAACCCTGTTGTACATCATTATAACGGTGAACCCTGTTGTCCATCATTATAACGGTGAACCCTGTTGTCCATCATTATAACGGTGAACCCTGTTGTCCATCATTATAACGGTGAACCCTGTTGTCCATCATTATAACGGTGAACCCTGTTGTCCATCATTATAACGGTGAACCCTGTTGTACATCATTATAACGGTGAACCCTGTTGTACATCATTATAACGGTGAACCCTGTTGTACATCATTATAACGGTGAACCCTGTTGTCCATCATTATAACGGTGAACCCTGTTGTCCATCATTATAACGGTGAACCCTGTTGTCCATCATTATAACGGTGAACCCTGTTGTCCATCATTATAACGGTGAACCCTGTTGTGCATCATTATAACGGTGAACCCTGTTGTGCATCATTATAACGGTGAACCCTGTTGTGCATCATTATAACGGTGAACCCTGTTGTCCATCATTATAACGGTGAACCCTGTTGTCCATCATTATAACGGTGAACCCTGTTGTACATCATTATAACGGTGAATCCTGTTGTACATCATTATAACGGTGAACCCTGTTGTACATCATTATAACGGTGAACCCTGTTGTCCATCATTATAACGGTGAACCCTGTTGTCCATCATTATAACGGTGAACCCTGTTGTCCATCATTATAACGGTGAACCCTGTTGTACATCCTGACATCATTATAACGGTGAACCCTGTTGTACATCCTGACATCATTATAACGGTGAACCCTGTTGTACATCCTGACATCATTATAACGGTGAACCCTGTTGTGCATCATTATAACGGTGAACCCTGTTGTCCATCATTATAACGGTGAACCCTGTTGTACATCCTGACATCATTATAACGGTGAACCCTGTTGTGCATCATTATAACGGTGAACCCTGTTGTCCATCATTATAACGGTGAACCCTGTTGTACATCCTGACATCATTATAACGGTGAACCCTGTTGTACATCATTATAACGGTGAACCCTGTTGTACATCCTGTCATCATTATAACGGTGAACCCTGTTGTCCATCATTATAACAGTGAACCCTGTTGTACATCCTGACATCATTATAACGGTGAACCCTGTTGTACATCATTATAACGGTGAACCCTGTTGTACATCATTATAACGGTGAACCCTGTTGTGCATCATTATAACGGTGGACCCTGTTGTACATCATTATAACGGTGAACCCTGTTGTCCATCATTATAACGGTGAACCCTGTTGTACATCATTATAACGGTGAACCCTGTTGTACATCATTATATCGGTGAACCCTGTTGTACATACTGACATCATTATAACGGTGAACCCTGTTGTACATCCTGACATCATTATAACGGTGAACCCTGTTGTCCATCATTATAACGGTGAACCCTGTTGTCCATCCTGACATCATTATAACGGTGAACCCTGTTGTACATCCTGACATCATTATAACGGTGAACCCTGTTGTACATCCTGTCATCATTATAACGGTGAACCCTGTTGTCCATCATTATAACGGTGAACCCTGTTGTCCATCATTATAACGGTGAACCCTGTTGTCCATCATTATAACGGTGAACCCTGTTGTCCATCATTATAACGGTGAACCCTGTTGTGCATCATTATAACGGTGAACCCTGTTGTCCATCATTATAACGGTGAACCCTGTTGTGCATCATTATAACGGTGAACCCTGTTGTGCATCATTATAACGGTGAACCCTGTTGTACATCATTATAACGGTGAACCCTGTTGTCCATCATTATAACGGTGAACCCTGTTGTCCATCATTATAACGGTGAACCCTGTTGTCCATCATTATAACGGTGAACCCTGTTGTCCATCATTATAGCGGTGAACCCTGTTGTCCATCATTATAACGGTGAACCCTGTTGTCCATCATTATAACGGTGAACCCTGTTGTCCATCATTATAACGGTGAACCCTGTTGTACATCATTATAACGGTGAACCCTGTTGTGCATCATTATAACGGTGAACCCTGTTGTCCATCATTATAACGGTGAACCCTGTTGTACATCATTATAACGGTGAACCCTGTTGTCCATCATTATAACGGTGAACCCTGTTGTCCATCATTATAACGGTGAACCCTGTTGTCCATCATTATAACGGTGAACCCTGTTGTCCATCATTATAACGGTGAACCCTGTTGTCCATCATTATAACGGTGAACCCTGTTGTCCATCATTATAACGGTGAACCCTGTTGTACATCATTATAACGGTGAACCCTGTTGTGCATCATTATAACGGTGAACCCTGTTGTGCATCATTATAACGGTGAACCCTGTTGTGCATCATTATAACGGTGAACCCTGTTGTACATCCTGACATCATTATAACGGTGAACCCTGTTGTGCATCATTATAACGGTGAACCCTGTTGTGCATCATTATAACGGTGAACCCTGTTGTACATCCTGACATCATTATAACGGTGAACCCTGTTGTCCATCCTGACATCATTATAACGGTGAACCCTGTTGTGCATCATTATAACAGTGAACCCTGTTGTACATCCTGACATCATTATAACGGTGAACCCTGTTGTCCATCCTGACATCATTATAACGGTGAACCCTGTTGTGCATCATTATAACGGTGAACCCTGTTGTACATCATTATAACGGTGAACCCTGTTGTACATCATTATAACGGTGAACCCTGTTGTCCATCATTATAACGGTGAACCCTGTTGTCCATCATTATAACGGTGAACCCTGTTGTCCATCATTATAACGGTGAACCCTGTTGTCCATCATTATAACGGTGAACCCTGTTGTCCATCATTATAACGGTGAACCCTGTTGTGCATCATTATAACGGTGAACCCTGTTGTACATCATTATAACGGTGAACCCTGTTGTACATCATTATAACGGTGAACCCTGTTGTACATCATTATAACGGTGAACCCTGTTGTGCATCATTATAACGGTGAACCCTGTTGTCCATCATTATAACGGTGAACCCTGTTGTGCATCATTATAACGGTGAACCCTGTTGTCCATCATTATAACGGTGAACCCTGTTGTGCATCATTATAACGGTGAACCCTGTTGTACATCATTATAACGGTGAACCCTGTTGTACATCATTATAACGGTGAACCCTGTTGTCCATCATTATAACGGTGAACCCTGTTGTACATCATTATAACGGTGAACCCTGTTGTACATCATTATAACGGTGAACCCTGTTGTACATCATTATAACGGTGAACCCTGTTGTACATCATTATAACGGTGAACCCTGTTGTGTTTTTCTCTGTAGCTGGTGATTGTGTGCATTAAGAACCAGGCCTTTGACAAAGCCAAGGAGGTTTTGATGAAATACTTCCCCAAAAGCAAGGTTGGAAAGGTGAGCTAACTCCTAAACTCCTAGAGAGACGATGGCAACAATACGAACAGTACAGAGAGACATTTAGACCTGTCTGTCTGTTAACCTGAGGAACGGGTGTCTCCAGGGGCTGATGGAGGGGGGTGGTAATGTCTCCAGGGGCTGATGGGGGGGTGGTAATGTCTCCGAAGGCTGATGGGGGGTGGTAATGTCTCCAGAGGCTGATGGGGGTAATGTCTCCAGAGGCTGATGGGGGTAATGTCTCCAGAGGCTGATGGGGGGGGGTAATGTCTCCAGATGCTGATGGGGGGGTAATGTCTCCAGAGGCTGATGGGGGGTGGGGGGTAATGTCTCCAGAGGCTGATGGGGGGGTAATGTCTCCAGAGGCTGATGGGGGGGATGTCTCCAGAGGCTGATGGGGGTGGAATGTCTCCAGAGGCTGATGGGGGGGGTTATGTGTCTCCAGAGGCTGATGGGGGGGGGTTATGTGTCTTCCTGGGGCTGATGGGGGGTTATGTGTCTTCCTGGGGCTGATGGGGGATTATGTGTCTTCCTGGGGCTGATGGGGGGTTATGTGTCTCCAGAGGCTGATGGGGGTTATGTGTCTTCCTGGGGCTGATGGGGGGTTATGTGTCTCCAGAGGCTGATGGGGGGGGTTATGTGTCTTCCTGGGGCTGATGGGGGGGGTTATGTGTCTTCCTGGGGCTGATGGGGGTTATGTGTCTCCAGAGGCTGATGGGGGGGTTATGTGTCTCCAGAGGCTGATGGGGGGTTATGTGTCTCCAGAGGCTGATGGGGGGTTATGTGTCTTCCAGAGGCTGATGGGGGGTTATGTGTCTTCCTGGGGCTGATGGGGGTTATGTCTTCCTGGGGCTGATGGGGGTTATGTGTCTTCCTGGGGCTGATGGGGGTTATGTGTCTTCCTGGGGCTGATAGGGGGGTTATGTGTCTCCAGAGGATGATGGGGGTTATGTGTCTCCAGGGGCTGATGGGGGGTTATGTGTCTCCAGAGGCTGATGGGGGGTTATGTGTCTTCCTGGGGCTGATGGGGTTATGTGTCTCCAGAGGCTGATGGGGGATTTATGTGTCTCCAGAGGCTGATGGGGGGCTTATGTGTCTCCAGAGGCTGATGGGGGGTTATGTGTCTTCCTGGGGCTGATGGGGGGTTATGTGTCTTCCTGGGGCTGATGGGGGGGGTTATGTGTCTCCAGAGGCTGATGGGGGTTATGTGTCTCCAGAGGCTGATGGGGGGTTATGTGTCTTCCAGAAAGCGATCTTCCTGGGGCTGATGGGGGGTTTATGTGTCTTCCTGGGGCTGATGGGGGGGTTATGTCTCCAGAGGCTGATGGGGGTTATGTGTCTTCCTGGGGCTGATGGGGGGGTTATGTGTCTCCAGAGGCTGATGGGGGGGGGGTTATGTGTCTTCCAGAAAGCCATCTTCCTGGGGCTGGTCAACAAGAGGAGCAGTGATCATTCAGTCCTGCAGCAGGTCTCCTACCAGCAGTTTAAACAGGAGATGCTGCAGTTCTGTCAGAGCCTGTTTCCCTTCGCTCATCCTTTCCTGTCCAGGGTACGTATGGTATTACCTCAGCATCAGTCTGGCAGTGTCCCCTCTCCAGATGTATGGTATTACCTCAGCATCAGTCTGGCAGTGTCCCCTCTCCAGACGTATGGTATTACCTCTGTGTCCCCTCTCCAGATATAGTGTATTACCTCAGCATCAGTCTGGCTGTGTCCCCTCTCCATATATAGTGTATTACCTCAGCATCAGTCTGGCTGTGTCCCCTCTCCAGACGTATGGTATTACCTCAGCATCAGTCTGGCTGTGTCCCCTCTCCAGATGTATGGTATTACCTCAGCATTAGTCTGGCAGTGTCCCCTCTCCAGATGTATGGTATTACCTCAGCATCAGTCTGGCAGTGTCCCCTCTCCAGATGTATGGTATTACCTCAGCATCAGTCTGGCAGTGTCCCCTCTCCAGATGTATGGTATTACCTCAGCATCAGTCTGGCAGTGTCCCCTCTCCAGATGTATGGTATTACCTCAGCATCAGTCTGGCAGTGTCCCCTCTCCAGACGTATGGTATTACCTCAGCATCAGTCTGGCTGTGTCCCCTCTCCAGATATAGTGTATTACCTCAGCATCAGTCTGGCTGTGTCCCCTCTCCATATATAGTGTATTACCTCAGCATCAGTCTGGCTGTGTCCCCTCTCCAGACGTATGGTATTACCTCAGCATCAGTCTGGCTGTGTCCCCTCTCCAGATGTATGGTATTACCTCAGCATTAGTCTGGCTGTGTCCCCTCTCCAGATGTATGGTATTACCTCAGCATCAGTCTGGCTGTGTCCCCTCTCCATATATAGTGTAGTGTATTACCTCAGCATCAGTCTGGCTGTGTCCCCTCTCCGGACGTATGGTATTACCTCAGCATCAGTCTGGCAGTGTCCCCTCTCCAGATGTATGGTATTACCTCAGCATCAGTCTGGCTGTGTCCCCTCTCCGGACGTATGGTATTACCTCATCATCAGTCTGGCTGTGTCCCCACTCCATATATTGTGTATTACCTCAGCATCAGTCTGGCTGTGTCCCCTCTCCATATATAGTGTATTACCTCAGCATCAGTCTGGCTGTGTCCCCTCTCCATATATAGTGTAGTGTATTACCTCAGCATCAGTCTGGCTGTGTCCCCTCTCCATATATAGTGTATTACCTCAGCATCAGTCTGGCTGTGTCCCCTCTCCATATATAGTGTATTACCTCAGCATCAGTCTGGCTGTGTCCCCTCTCCATATAAAGTGTATTACCTCAGCATCAGTCTGGCTGTGTCCCCTCTCCATATAAAGTGTATTACCTCAGCATCAGTCTGGCTGTGTCCCCTCTCCATATATAGTGTAGTGTATTACCTCAGCATCAGTCTGGCTGTGTCCCCTCTCCATATATAGTGTAGTGTATTACCTCAGCATCAGTCTGGCTGTGTCCCCTCTCCATATATAGTGTATTACCTCAGCATCAGTCTGGCTGTGTCCCCTCTCCATATATAGTGTATTACCTCAGCATCAGTCTGGCTGTGTCCCCTCTCCATATATAGTGTAGTGTATTACCTCAGCATCAGTCTGGCTGTGTCCTCTCCATATATAGTATAGTGTATTACCTCAGCATCAGTCTGGCTGTGTCCCCTCTCCAGATATAGTGTATTACCTCAGCATCAGTCTGGCTGTGTCCCCTCTACATATATAGTGTATTGTATTACCTCAGCATCAGTCTGGCTGTGTCCCCTCTCCATATATAGTGTATTGTATTACCTCAGCATCAGTCTGGCTGTGTCCCCTCTCCATATATAGTGTATTACCTCAGCATCAGTCTGGCTGTGTCCTCTCTCCAGATATAGTGTAGTGTATTACCAGCATCAGTCTGGCTTTGTCCCTCCCATATATAGTGTAGTGTATTACCTCAGCATCAGTCTGGCTGTGTCCTCTCCATATATAGTGTAGTGTATTACCTCAGCATCAGTCTGGCTGTGTCCCCTCTCCATATATAGTGTAGTGTATTACCTCAGCATCAGTCTGGCTGTGTCCCCTCTCCATATATAGTGTAGTGTATTACCTCAGCATCAGTCTGGCTGTGTCCCCTCTCCATATATAGTGTAGTGTATTACCTCAGCATCAGTCTGGCTGTGTCCCCTCTCCATATATAGTGTATTACCTCAGCATCAGTCTGGCTGTGTCCCCTCTCCATATATAGTGTATTACCTCAGCATCAGTCTGGCTGTGTCCCCTCTCCATATATAGTGTATTGTATTACCTCAGCATCAGTCTGGCTGTGTCCCCTCTCCATATATAGTGTATTGTATTACCTCAGCATCAGTCTGGCTGTGTCCCCTCTCCATATATAGTGTAGTGTATTACCTCAGCATCAGTCTGGCTGTGTCCCCTCTCCATATATAGTGTATTGTATTACCTCAGCATCAGTCTGGCTGTGTCCCCTCTCCATATATAGTGTATTACCTCAGCATCAGTCTGGCTGTGTCCCCTCTCCATATATAGTGTATTACCTCAGCATCAGTCTGGCTGTGTCCCCTCTCCAGATATAGTGTATTACCTCAGCATCAGTCTGGCTGTGTCCCCTCTCCATATATAGTGTAGTGTATTACCTCAGCATCAGTCTGGCTGTGTCCCCTCTCCATATATAGTGTAGTGTATTACCTCAGCATCAGTCTGGCTGTGTCCCCTCTCCATATATAGTGTAGTGTATTACCTCAGCATCAGTCTGGCTGTGTCCCCTCTCCATATATAGTGTAGTGTATTACCTCAGCATCAGTCTGGCTGTGTCCCCTCTCCATATAAAGTGTATTACCTCAGCATCAGTCTGGCTGTGTCCCCTCTCCAGATATAGTGTATTACCTCAGCATCAGTCTGGCTGTGTCCCCTCTCCATATATAGTGTATTACCTCAGCATCAGTCTGGCTGTGTCCCCTCTCCAGATATAGTGTATTACCTCAGCATCAGTCTGGCTGTGTCCCCTCTCCAGATATAGTGTAGTGTTTTTGATCAGGGGACATTAGGGACACAACCTCTAAGTAGATTCAGTTTTAACAGTTTGGGCTGATGTGTTAGTTACTGTACAAATGAATAGGTACTAACTAGTAACTAACTAGCCTGACCCACTGTTCCTAACTGAACTGAGATCTGTCTCCATAACCCACTGTTCCTAACTGAACTGAGATCTGTCTCCCTAACCCACTGTTCCTGACTGAACTGAGATCTGTCTCCCTAACCCACTGTTCCTAACTGAACTGAGATCTGTCTCTCTGACCCACTGTTCCTGACTGAACTGAGATCTGTCTCCATAACCCACTGTTCCTAACTGGTCTGAGATCTGTCTCCCTGACCCACTGTTCCTAACCTGAACTGAGATCTGTCTCCATAACCCACTGTTCCTAACTGAACTGAGATCTGTCTCTCTAACCCACTGTTCCTAACTGGTCTGAGATCTGTCTCTCTAACCCACTGTTCCTAACTGAACTGAGATCTGTCTCCCTGACCTGGTCTGAGATCTGTCTCTCTAACCCACTGTTCCTAACTGAACTGAGATCTGTCTCCCTGACCTGGTCTGAGATCTGTCTCTCTAACCCACTGTTCCTGACTGAACTGAGATCTGTCTCTCTAACCCACTGTTCCTAACTGAACTGAGATCTGTCTCCCTGACCTGGTCTGAGATCTGTCTCTCTGACCCACTGTTCCTAACCTGAACTGAGATCTGTCTCCATAACCCACTGTTCCTAACTGAACTGAGATCTGTCTCCCTGACCTGGTCTGAGATCTGTCTCCCATAACCCCCTGTTCCTAACTGAACTGAGATCTGTCTCTCTAACCCACTGTTCCTAACTGAACTGAGATCTGTCTCCATAACCTGGTCTGAGATCTGCCTCCATAACCCACTGTTCCTAACTGAACTGAGATCTGTCTCCCTGACCTGGTCTGAGATCTGTCTCTCTAACCCACTGTTCCTGACTGAACTGAGATCTGTCTCTCTAACCCACTGTTCCTAACTTAACTGAGATCTGTCTCCCTGACCTGGTCTGAGATCTGTCTCTCTAACCCACTGTTCCTAACTGAACTGAGATCTGTCTCCCTGACCTGGTCTGAGATCTGTCTCTCTAACCCACTGTTCCTAACTGAACTGAGATCTGTCTCCCTGACCTGGTCTGAGATCTGTCTCTCTAACCCACTGTTCCTAACTGAACTGAGATCTGTCTCCCTGACCTGGTCTGAGATCTGTCTCTCTAACCCACTGTTCCTAACTGAACTGAGATCTGTCTCCCTGACCTGGTCTGAGATCTGTCTCTCTAACCCACTGTTCCTGACCTGGTCTGAGATCTGTCTCTCTAACCCACTGTTCCTGACCTGGTCTGAGATCTGTCTCTCTAACCCACTGTTCCTAACCTGAACTGAGATCTGTCTCCATAACCTGGTCTGAGATCTGTCTCTCTAACCCACTGTTCCTGACCTGGTCTGAGATCTGTCTCCCTGACCTGGTCTGAGATCTGTCTCTCTGACCCACTGTTCCTAACTGAACTGAGATCTGTCTCCATAACCCACTGTTCCTAACTGAACTGAGATCTGTCTCTCTAACCCACTGTTCCTAACTGGTCTGAGATCTGTCTCCATAACCTGGTCTGAGATCTGTCTCTCTAACCCACTGTTCCTAACTGAACTGAGATCTGTCTCCCTGACCTGGTCTGAGATCTGTCTCTCTAACCCACTGTTCCTAACTGAACTGAGATCTGTCTCCCTGACCTGGTCTGAGATCTGTCTCTCTGACCCACTGTTCCTAACTGAACTGAGATCTGTCTCTCTAACCCACTGTTCCTAACTGAACTGAGATCTGTCTCCATAACCCACTGTTCCTAACTGAACTGAGATCTGTCTCCCATAACCCACTGTTCCTAACCTGAACTGAGATCTGTCTCCCATAACCCACTGTTCCTAACTGAACTGAGATCTGTCTCCCTGACCTGGTCTGAGATCTGTCTCCCATAACCCCCTGTTCCTAACTGAACTGAGATCTGTCTCCATAACCCACTGTTCCTAACTGAACTGAGATCTGTCTCCCATAACCCCCTGTTCCTAACCTGGTCTGAGATCTGCCTCCATAACCCACTGTTCCTAACTGAACTGAGATCTGTCTCCCTGACCTGGTCTGAGATCTGTCTCTCTAACCCACTGTTCCTAACTGAACTGAGATCTGTCTCCCTGACCTGGTCTGAGATCTGTCTCTCTAACCCACTGTTCCTAACTGAACTGAGATCTGTCTCCCTGACCTGGTCTGAGATCTGTCTCTCTAACCCACTGTTCCTAACCTGGTCTGAGATCTGCCTCCATAACCCACTGTAACTAACTGAACTGAGATCTGTCTCTCTAACCCACTGTTCCTAACTGAACTGAGATCTGTCTCTCTAACCCACTGTTCCTAACTGAACTGAGATCTGTCTCTCTAACCCACTGTTCCTAACTGGTCTGGAGATCTGTCTCCTGACCTGGTCTGAGATCTGTCTCTCATAACCCACTGTTCCTGAACTGGAGATCTGTCTCCCTGACCTGGTCTGAGATCTGTCCCTAACCCACTGTTCCTAACTGAACTGAGATCTGTCTCCCCTGACCTGGTCTGAGATCTGTCTCTAACCCACTGTTCCTAACTGAACTGAGATCTGTCTCCCTGACCTGGTCTGAGATCTGTCTCTCTAACCCACTGTTCCTAACCTGAACTGAGATCTGTCTGTGTGAATATCAGGCTGCCAGACAGCTGGTGGTGAAGAGACGGGAGGCAGGACAGGATGCAGAGGAAGGAGACTGTCCTCAGCCCTCAGCCAGAGGACCAGCTTCTACCAGCAACAGAGGAGAAGACATCCAGACACAACCCCAGGTAGCTTATTGATCCGATGTCAATCAATCACTTTAGAAAGCACTTTTAGTTCAGTTATTGTGACAATGTGATTTCCAGTTACCGAGCCTAGACCCTAA